>NW_007380242.1:0-27795 GCF_000475195.1 Diaphorina citri | reverse complement strand
TAGGAGCACGGCTAATCCAGTGGTAATGCGCTTGCCATGCAGAGGCCGCGGGTTCGATTCCCAAAGTAAAAAACATTGTATGTAATCATTTTCGATTCCAAATAGGTATAATTTATGTCAACGGATACTTTCAGGTGTTGATCCAGCACCAAAACTGAGAAAAAAACTGTCGGGAAGCCCAATCGCGAGACTGTGGGTTCAGGAACTCTAATACATATCTTTATCCGGAAGCTCAACTCTCAAAAGTACTACTTGCAGCGTTTGAACACCCTAAATCATAGGAAATAATCTAATAATAGAGTTCTTCCAACCTATAAGTCTCGGAGACCTGTGGCACTTTATCTATCTTTCTCTCCCTCGGTGAAAATCGGAAGGATTTTGTCTTTTCTTGCCCATTCCCCATGTTATGAATCTACAACATACATAGATGTGAGTTTGTGAGTAGCGCCACGCCGGTAACTGTGTATAAACTCGTAGTATTGGGGTGTGCTTTCAGATGACATCTCATCAAAACAAATTCTGCTGACCCCCGACCAGAGCGATCACAAAAGGACAGACCTATGGGATGTCTTCAATGATGACGACAGTGATACAGTCAAAACCGTCCCTCTCCACATGAACATTACCGATTTGTACCAGATCTGCAAGAAGTACAACCAGGCCAACCAGAGCCCGGATGTCATCAACGATCAGACGGGACGGATACTGCGTCCCGACAGTGTCACCAGTCGGGATAGAACCGCCATCAATCAAGGTAATAGAACTGTCATCAATCAAGGGAAATAAACTGTCATCAGTCAAGGTAAATATAGAACTGTCACTCCTCTCTTCGATTTCTTTCCTTCCTGTATTTTCTCTCTTGGATTTCGGAACTACCTATAAGACCTTGGCAGTTACTCTTCCCTCTATCAAACCTCTTCAAAAAAATGATTGCTGACAAACTGTTATCAATCAAGGTAAATATAGAACTGTCATCAATCAAGGGAAATGTAAAACTGACATCAATCAAGGAATATAGAACTGTTATCAATATAGGTAAATGTAGAACAGCCATCAGTCAAGGGCAATATCGGATCAGCGGTTTCTGGGAATCATTAACAGCGTAATGAGTAGGTTTTTTTGTAATTGTTGACAGCGTGAATTATCGGGGAAAGAGTTATTGACCAGTGAAAACCAATAATCTGGACTTATTTTAATTCAAGGACTGAATCCTCAATGGAACTTTCAGGTACTCCAGGAATCTCCTCGATAACATTTCGAACCAACTTCTCAGTCCAAAAGATAGTTGGATAGTCAATACTAGGTACATCGTATAACAATTTGTTTATAAGAATATTTAAACCATGTGGTTGACCTTGAAAACCCATCAGGTTACCAGAACCAAGTACCAGGTTATCAGCTGAGAGATGTAATTTCTCGATTCTTGGCAATCAAGAAAGAAAGAATTTGCAATTTGCAAGAGAGAAAGTACCTATGTAGGACCCGAAGCTCAGAGCTACTACATTTTTTCCATTGAGTTCATTAACATTTGGCCTTCGTCTTAGTAGGTACTTACAGATAGGTCCATAGGGAGGTAGTTAGTTATTAGGTCCTCGTTTTTTTTTTTTTTTTTTTATTTAATATAATTATTTTATATTATTACTAATGTTAAAAATTTCCTTCTGCTGAATTGATCATGTAAATGAATAGGTCGGTACCTATCTATCTGAAATAAAATCACCTCCTAATCCAGTTACCTACTAACTAGAATCAAAATTAAGACAGTTGGGTAGGAAGTAGGTACTTCTGATAAGAAATTTAATTCATCTTTTATTACGTGCACATTGCATACCTTGAAAGATACCAGGCGTTCATACAAAAATTGCTCACAACGAATAATTTCCTTCTTTCGCTTTCTTTTTCTTCTGCTCCTATTTTTAGCCCGTTCATCCTTAATTAATAATAAAAGGTATAGTGGACGGGCTATTGTATTCGCTTCGGTTTCGTCAGTCTTTTTGTCTTTTCAGGGTTGGAATCTTCTTGTCGGCAGATCCTCAAGCAGGGCTCCAAACAAGGGTCCATCATGCATTTGGTCGAGGAGCATATGCGTCTGTCCAAACGGGAAACGACCACGATGGCCCCTGTGTATTCCAAACACAAAGTTAAAGACAAGGTGAACACGGAAAAAACACAAGCGTTGGGCAAAGTAGTGATGGTTAGTCCGGGTGGTGCTGCACCGACAGGTACACCCCAGGGGAGTAAATCTGCTGAGGTGCCAGAGGTGTTTCCTGATCTCATCCCAGATCTGTTGCTTGTATCTGGTTCTCATATAGTCTGTATCAGAGGTGTCGTACAGAACAGTTTTAACTTGCACTAATGCTATCAACTTCTCTTCAATGTTCTCCATTTTCAATTCACTCAAATAATAGGATTTTCAAGGGAAATGCAAAAAAATCAACTCCCAAAACAAAGAAGATCAAAATAAACTGCGCGCCTAGAAAAAAACTGCACGCAGATTCTGTGTCGCTTCCACAAGTGAGGCAGGCGAGTGACACAGGCAAGTGGCACGTGCGAGTGCACTGCGTCGTAATGTGCGCGGTAGTATTGAATCCAATGGTTTACAAAAACTGCTTTGCTGTGCTGCGTGACTGTGCTGCGTAGCTGTGTCTCAATGTGCGCCGGGCCTCAGTCGGGTAGGAAGTAGGTAGGTACTTCTGATAAGAAATTAAATTCATCTTTTTATTACGTGCACATTGCATACCTTGAAAGATACCAGGCGTTCATACAAAAAATGCTCACAACGAATAATCCTCTTCTTTCGCTTTCTTTTTCTTCTCTTCCTATTTTTAGCCCCTCCATCCTTTATTAATAATAAAAGGTACAGTGGACGGGCTATTGTATTCGCTTCGGTGTCGTCTGTCACTCTGTCCCCATAGAAGGACTTATCCAAACCTAGTCGACCTATAAATCAAATTAAAGGTCTTTTTACCAGCTCTGATCTTGAAATTTGTCGCGACGACCTATGAACTAGGAGTTGAAGAGCAGCAATTGCAGTGACAGTAGCAACTGCACGACTGATGGCTTGTCTGAAGAGGCAGTACATGTGGAGACTGAAGATATTGACAATTTGAAGTTTGACCCGGGTTGGGTGGGCATTCTGGCGATTTGTTTCGCTGTCATTTCCATAGTGAGCTACGTTGGACTGATAACGTGGAGGTATATTTTAGAGTAAGTACCTATACCCTATTACCTTATTTGGTTGTCCTGTCCACAGGCAAGCATATTTGGACAGCATGAAGCAGAAAAGAACCATCCATAAAGCAATTCATACAATCCGCAAGGCCCTTTATAGATGGTTCTTTTCTGCCTAATGCTGTCCGTTATAGGATGCATCGGTACTGTACCCATCACAAGAATACTTTCATCCCATATTTCCTTAGGCCGGCCACTCACTATCAGGTAGACCTGACAAGCACGCCAGAACAGGTCCGCCAGTCAGGTCTACCTGATAGCGAGTGACCGGCCTTATGGATATTTCGGATTTTCAGTTTTTCGTATCTGATTTCTCGATCTTTGATCCCATTTCGGATTTTCACTTTTTTGCTTTCAGGAAAAGTCTTCATTAGGTCATAATCATAGCTCATCCTAATTATTATTATTTTTTTTAAGGCTTTAATGGCAGGATTCTCACCTAGTGAGCTCTTCCACCCAACCGGTTTTTGTCCTGTTCCTAACTTCCTGATTTGTGACAGTTGGGTAGGAAGTAGGTACTTCTGATAAGAAATTTAATTCATCTTTTATTACGTGCACATTGCATACCTTGAAAGATACCAGGCGTTCATACAAAAATTGCTCACAACGAATAATTTCCTTCTTTCGCTTTCTTTTTCTTCTGCTCCTATTTTTAGCCCGTTCATCCTTAATTAATAATAAAAGGTATAGTGGACGGGCTATTGTATTCGCTTCGGTTTCGTCAGTCTTTTTGTCTTTTCAGGGTTGGAATCTTCTTGTCGGCAGATCCTCAAGCAGGGCTCCAAACAAGGGTCCATCATGCATTTGGTCGAGGAGCATATGCGTCTGTCCAAACGGGAAACGACCACGATGGCCCCTGTGTATTCCAAACACAAAGTTAAAGACAAGGTGAACACGGAAAAAACACAAGCGTTGGGCAAAGTAGTGATGGTTAGTCCGGGTGGTGCTACACCGACAGGTACACCCCAGGGGAGTAAATCTGCTGAGGTGCCAGAGGTGTTTCCTGAGAAAACTGGACCAGGTAAGCTATTGCCCTCATTGGATGGATATATTAAGATTATTAAGGCAACACCAACTTATAAAAATAATAAATGGGTATCTAGATAACCTAGGTGGGTAATTAAGACAAAAGGATACCTACAAAGAGATCAAGGTTTATAATGAATTCATGAGTGGATTCTGTAAAAATCTTGATGTTTTCTAATACAATTTGGTCATACTCAGCCCGAACAGCTGAATGACGAGTATAGGTACCGTGCCACTACAGAAGCAACTGAGACCACAACTCTTTTCACCAGGGGTTTCATAAAAAGCTGTATCTAATAGGTAATGTTATAATGCCTTCCTGACAATCCTGCTCCTGTAGCAAAATACATTCTTGCGCTTTAATGTTTGCTAGATTTTCGGTCTGGCGGTCTATCTATAGCGTTCCTTGGGGTGCGGCACATGTGGTTGATTTTTCCGCATCCCCATGTCCTCACAATGTCTCTCCTCGTGTTTCCAGGCGCCATCGTGGTTTCCGTCGAGGGCAACAAACCCGTGGACGCCCCCAGTCCTGACACTCACGCAGCCGACAACTTCCCCAGCAACCCGGAGTACAACCTCGCCTCCATGACTGAACACAATCTCGTCACTATCCGCAAGAAAATAGCCGTCCTTATGGACCTCATCAACCAAAGTGTCGAGAGAAACAATAGCCACAACATGCTAACTAGCGGAATGGCAGCGGTCAACCTCACGAATGATCTCAAGAACAGTCTAGACCACTGGATACGAGGAATGAGCACGGCTAATAAGACCACTTATAGTGACATTGAAGAGCAGAATATTACGTTGAAGAACAAACTCCTCTCGTCCAAAGTATACTTGGCCGAGCTTATACACGAGATGGTAAATAAAAATGTTTATTGTTTTCTATAAAGAGTAATCTCGCAAGTAATCATTTGTTCCTTTTTAAGTACAGTAGAACCTCGATTATTTCAACTAATTGGGACCGGGGGTGGTTGAAATTATCACTTTCTATAATCTTTTCGACTGATAAGATAGGATATCCTTTGAAAGATAGAAAAAAAAACAATGGATTTTGGAGTTGAACTAATGGAGAGTTGAAATAATCGAGGTTCTACTCTACAGTTAAAATAGATTTTTTTTTTTTTTTTAAGTTAAAAGTTTTTAAGTACATACTCCTGTTGTTTTCAGGTACAGAACAAGACAGACCCTACCGAGATCCTGTGCATGATCAACAACCTGTATGAAGAGATCTACAACGTGACACCTCAAGAAATGACAGTTATTACTTGCCCCAGTTTTACATATCCAAATGTAGAAAAAGCACACACTAAATCATCATTTTTATAATAATCCCAAGTAAATCATGGAATGAAGTAGTAAATTTTCTCTTGCAATCAACATTTGATTTTAAGCTAGTAATCATTTAAGTTTGTGTTAAAATGTACCTCAGGAGTTGAAGAGCAGCAATTGCAGTGACAGTAGCAACTGCACGACTGATGGCTTGTCTGAAGAGGCAGTACATGTGGAGACTGAAGACATTGACAATTTGAAGTTTGACCCGGGTTGGGTGGGAATTCTGGCGATTTGTTTCGCTGTCGTTTCCATAGTGAGCTACGTTGGACTGATAACGTGGAGGTATATTTTAGAGTAAGTACCTATAATACCCTATTACCTTATTCGGTTGTCCTGTCCACAGGCAAGCATATTTGGACAGCATGAAGCAGAAAAGAACCATCCATAAAGCAATAAAATTCATACAATCCGCAAGGCCCTTTATGGATGGTTCTTTTCTGCTTAATCGCTTAATGCTGTCCGTTTTAGGATGCATCGGTAGTGTACCCATCACAAGAATACTTTCATCCCATATTTCCTTAGGCCAGCCACTCACTATCAGGTAGACCTGACAAGCACGCCTGAACAGGTCCGCCAGTCAGGTCTACCTGATAGCGAGTGACCGGCCATAGAGATATTTCGGATTTTCAGTTTTTCCTATCAGGGAAGTCCACCCCAGGCCCCAGGTCATAGGTAATCATAGCTGATCCTGATTTCTCGATCTTTGCTCCCATTTCGGATTTTCACTTTTTTGCTTTCAGGGAAAGTCTTCAGCAGGTCATAATCACAGCTCATCCTGATGATTATCGTGAATGTTCCTAACTTCCTGATTTGGTTTTCTCGTTTCAGGAAGAGGTACGGAACCCGGCAGCTTCTGGTGAACGACGAGGCGGAATATTACGATTCTGCTCCCGACATTCTTCCGTTCGAAGTCCGCAGCGAACAGTTGTGACTAGAAATGCAGGAGATTCGTCTGAACAACTACTGTGATACTCTCAATAATAATGTCGAGGTCCCGAGCTTCGGAAATGGCGCCTGTAAGGGAGCGCCACCTTCTGACGGTGATACCCCAAGATGCTGAGGACTCTGAGCCTGTTCTTAGGCCAGCCAGCCAATGTATCTGTACAGTGTACAACTACTGTGATACCTACCCTCGATATAATGTCGAGGTCCCCCAGCTTCAGAAATGGTGCCTGTACGAAAGCGCCACCGTCTGACGTTGGTACCCAAAGCGCCTTCTGATGTTGAGGACTCTGAGCTTGTTCTTAAGGCCCGACTCACATTAGAAGCGTAGACGGCTAACTCTCGGAGACAGTGCCGGGCAGTCTTCGAGCATCTCAGCAGTTAACAAACATTTAATACGAACCTATAGTCTATAGCTCTATAGAACCGGCACTTCGTATACTTAGACAGGTTCATTCGTACATAGGTACCTACATCTACCTATTGCATGGACTCCAATACTAGGTAATAGAACCTATATAATACCTAATGAAATTCCTACAGGATAATGTCTATTTTATGTCTGTTCCTTTTGTAGGTACTTTATAATAAAGCTGTAAATCTGCATACTGCGAACCAAAACTTTCGAGTTTTTTTTTGTACCTAGGTACGGCACCTACCTAGGTACTTATTACCTATTTATCCTGTGCCTAGATATTTGCTGACGTTAGGTATACCTACCTATCCGTAATTCCCAGAAATAGGAAGCTAAGTAAATATTTCTGGATTTTGATTTGCCTGCAGCCTACCTAAAGTAGACTTTTTGGAAGATTAGGATTATTAGGAACAAAATAGAATAGAAGCCGATTTTATGAGGCCCTGCTACCCGCACACGTGCCCGTGTCGCGTCGAACAAGTATATTTGGAAACCCCTGCTTTACTAATGAGCAGTTTGTTGCCGTCGCGTCAGGCTTCCTGCTTGGCCGGCAACACATCGCGTCGTGTGTCACCCACTTACCAAAGAGGTTTTGCTTCGTAAAAGCAAAACCTCTTTGTTCTTCTTTGTTTATTTTTCATTTTTTCAAATTTGATGGCCGTTGCCGTTGAAGTTAAAACTCCAAAATTTGAGATTTTTGTGTTCTGTTCTGCCTTTGAATTTTTTCCGAAGTTCCAAGTTTCCTATTAATTTACTTTCTATTAATGAAGCTAACATGACTGAATTATGAACAAGACACGTCAAAACAAAGTTAATGTCCCTAATTATAAAAACCCTAGCAAACTTGGACTTCTTATGACATTACATGAACTTCTGTGTGGCTTGATTTTATGTTATCCACTGCTCTCCCATTTTCATTGGTAATGTTAATTTTTTCATATGTTAGGTATTCTGTTAATTTGAGAATACTACTTAGGTGCATGGCTGCACAGGTTGTAATAATGATTATCTCACCTGGGAAAACACCATAGTTAAGTCGATCATCCAGTATCTCTAGCAACTCTTGGGTTTTGTTCAATTTCAAATACAATCTTATGACCGCATGTTGTGTGGAATCCATAGTATCCACAGTTGAAGGTGTCAGTCTGAATTTATACAAAATATCTTCCAATTCTTCTGTGTACGCATCATTTGAGATACTGTTCACATACAAGTCTACGTCAATAGCATGGAGTTTCTTGTGCCGATTATATTGCTGGTCCAGCTCCAAATACATATTTGACGGATTGACTTGCTTTAAAATCTTATTGTTCAGTCTGGAATTGAATTCAGATTCCAACTCATATGCACTTGAGAGGAAATTGCGTCTGGAGAGACATGTTTTCATTAGGTGGTTGTTCCTGAAGTGACCGTGTTTTGTAACACCTTTGAAGAATATTTTCAACATTTTCTTTGACCTGGAATTTTTAAAAGAAAAGCACTACTATTATGAAAATCTTGTAAAAATCTTGGTACTTGTTCAGCATATCTGTGCAGTGAACTAGAGTCTGTGTTTTGTAACACCTTTGAAGAATATTTTCAACATTTTCTTTGACCTGGAATTTTTAAAAGAAAAGCATTACTATTATGAAAATCTTGTAAAAATCTTGGTACTTGTTCAGCATATCTGTGCAGTGAACTAGAGTCCATAAAAGTACAGAAATAATATCAATCCTTTTTTATCCTGACCTAAGAGGTCTCTTGTCTAGTTATCACCCAAGATAGCCTGCTAAATGAAACTTACCTTTGTTAGCAAAAGATTGATACCTAAGTTTGATGAGCTAGGAATGAATGCTTATTGGTATGGGGCCATAGGGAAGATGAGTCCATAAAAGTACAGAAATAATATCAATCCTTTTTTATCCTGACCTAAGAGGTCTCTTGTCTAGTTATCACCCAAGATAGCCTGTTAAATAAAACTTACCTTTGTTAGCAACAGATTGATACCTAAGATAGATGAGCTAGGAATGAATGCTTATTGGTATGGGGCCATAGGGAAGGTATACAGCTGCAAACAGATTTTCAAACCTTTCTTTACCACAGTTTGGCAAGAAATCAATAATTATGTATTTTTCTTCTTATCGGTCAGTTTATCTTCTACTTTCTGGGTCTCTGGGAAGCCTGGAATTTCTCTTTATCAGTTTATTCCAGTTTTCCACTTCCAGAAAAAAAATTCACCACTCTGCCTGCTCTTATTTCGGTTTTTGAAATTTTGAATTTTAGCGCGTAAAAAGGAAGATCTTTTTTTTTCGGACCATGGGCCGGCAAAAGAGCGACGACAACAAGGCACCAAATTTTGAAAATTAAAATCTTATCAAAAATCAAAATCAAATAGAAAAAAAAATCCTGCGAAAAAGCAAAAGAGCAATCCCTCTGAAGCTGCTCATTTTTACTTTTTAACAAGTTAGTTTTACTAAAACCAACTACCCTTTATCAGCGCTACACCGGCTTTAAATAAGTATTCATACAAGCAGATTTTTTTCACTAGTAAGTTACCCTTCATCTCATTTTCAGATAGACAAAAAATTGTTGTCTCTAAGCTTTGAAGATGAGTCATCTTGCTGTTATCTGTGAGTAGCTTTCTATTATTTAACCATAGAACATAGAAGTACAGTACGTTTACTAAGAGTGTACTAAAGAAATCACCCAACTATCTCCTTAAATCTGTAGCTACTTACTCAGCTAGGTAATTAAGTTGCTATCTTTGGTTAAAAAAGGTAGGTAAGTAAAAGCACTTGTCAGCCATTGGACGGTCACTCTGCTAGAGTTCTTAACTTGGCCATGTCTCCTGATGAAACAACGGTGCTCTCTGCTGGTGCAGATGAAACTCTCAGACTTTGGAAGATATTTGAGACGGTCACTCTGCTAGAGTTCTTAACTTGGCCATGTCTCCTGATGAAACAACGGTGCTCTCTGCTGGTGCAGATGAAACTCTCAGACTCTGGAAGATATTTGAGAAGGTCAAGTCGAAGAAGAAGGAGATCAAAAATAATGCCTCCAAGTTCAATTCAATGTTCAATAGCATTCGTTAATTTCGAATAGCAGTGTACCTTACCTACAAGATCATGGAACCCGATACAAACTTGGTTTTCTTGTCTAAGACTGATACATTCAACTCATGAAACTTTTAGGTCCAAACCCACATTCATAAATTAAGTAATATTAGTTAAAAAAGATGAAAAGAAATAAATAATAATAATAAAAAATAACCGTTGAAGTACTAATAATAATTATCATACTCTAATATTGTGCTCTTCAAATCACTAAAGAGCACTGACCTCAAGAAATGACAGTTATTACTTGCCCCAGTTTTACATATCCAAATGTAGAAAAAGCACACACTAAATCATCATGTTTATAATAATCACAAGTAAATCATGGAATGAAGTAGTAAATTTTCTCTAGTTATTGCTTGCAATCAACATTTGATTTTAAGCTAGTAATCATTTAAGTTTGTGTTAAAATGTACCTATTATTTAGAATTAATTAGTTTTAATTTCTAGTAAAAGATAAAATAGTAATCAAAGGGCGAAATACCACCTACTTTAATCTACTTTTCTCTCTCTTTTTTTTACAAGGAGTCCAATTGACATTTTATGCTTGTCTATCCTGTGAACTATTCTGGATAAGAGTGAGATTATTATTATTATTATTATTAACGAGTCATCTTGCTGTTATCTGTGAGTAGCTTTCTATTATTTCACCATAGAACATAGAAGTACAGTACGTTTACTAAGAGTGTACTAAATAAATCACCCAACTATCTCCTTAAATCTGTAGCTACCTACTCAGCTAGGTAATTAAGTTGCTATCTTTGGTTAAAAAAAAGGTAGGTAAGTAAAAGCACTTGTCAGCCATTGTAACCTAACCACCAAATAGTGGTTTGTTAAACTGTGGATTAACTCAAAACAAAACTGTTCAAGGAGTTATTTTGTAACAAACCTCAAACTTTTTTTGCTCTTTCAACGAGTATTTTCCTTCCAGAAATTGAAATACATAGATTGGTGTTTGATTTCCAAAAGCTAGACTTTTGATGGTTGGGAATGTGCCAATCTTGGATTTTCAATGGTATAGTGCCAGTACAGGCACTATCACACCGCCTGGTGGTTGGACCAATTCCTGTATTTTCCTTCAAACAAAGGGAAATAAGCCTCGGAAGATAAGAAATTGTCTGTTTCCTAACGGAAAATACAACTTAACCATGACTTGATATTGAACGAATTAAAACTGGACTGCAGTGAGAAGGAAGCTTTTTAAAAATTTATCAAATATAAAATTATCATCTTAATTTTCAGGAAATTTAACGCATCGATTTGTTTCTCCTACTTTATGGACATCCTTTACAAGGCAAACAAAATCAAGGTGGACACTGTTGAAGATGTGAAGAAGTACCTGTGCAATAATCAAGTCCTGCCCAAGTGTGATAATGATGTGCAAGGTAGAATAACAAGATGTTTAAGGCCATTCACTAACCCCAAGGTCTACAATCTCATGTTATTTTTTGAGAATGCTTGGAGACAATCCTTGAACAGTCTCCACATTCTCAGGCGTTAACAAACACTCATGAACCCAGGCCTTATGCATCTTTAGGGGTTATATTGAACCCCTTTCTTTTTATCAAGGGGACTCATTTCTCCCTTTTATGGGAAAAGTGAATCTTCAATTTCAGTGAGATTTTCATAGTTTGACAAGTCAAATCAACATTTCATAACAAAATAAGCCTTTTTGTTGCCCTTTTTGAAACCATACATAGATAATTTTAGCTCTTGGCCTTCTGCTCCTTCAAACATTTTTTTCCCCCGATTCTCATTTTCTAGACTCCAGAATCGTGACTCCGTTCGAAACCCGCAAGGCCGACGTCAAGTGTCGAATGTGGTTTGTTAAACTGTGGATTAACTCAAAACAAAACTGTTCAAGGAGTTATTTTGTAACAAACCTCAAACTTTTTTTGCTCTTTCAAATGTGTATTTTCCTTCCAGAATGATTAGGTTATTATTAAATTTGTTTATATTAGA
This sequence comes from Diaphorina citri, assembly GCF_000475195.1. Lineage (NCBI taxonomy): Eukaryota > Metazoa > Arthropoda > Insecta > Hemiptera > Psyllidae > Diaphorina > Diaphorina citri. The sequence goes on along the minus strand of NW_007380242.1, from coordinate 15,789 downwards.
CATCCTAGGTTATAAAGTTATGAAAAAGTCCATGGAGATGGATGAAACTCAAGTCGGATAAGATTATAGATTTGTGTTTGATTTCCAAAAGCTAGACTTTTGATGGTTGGGAATGTGCAATCTTGGATTTTCAATAGTATAGTGCCAGTACCTACAGGCACTACCACACCACCTGGTGGTTGGACCAATTCCTATATTTTCCTTCAAACAAGGGGAAATAAGCCTCGGAAGATAAGAAATTGTCTGTTTCCTAAAGGAAAATACAACTTAACCATGACTTGATGTTGAACGAATTAAAACTGGACTGCAGTGAGAAGGAAGCTTTTTAAAAATGTATCAAATGTAAAATTATCATCTTAATTTTCAGGAAATTTAACTCATTGATTTGTTTCTCCTACCGTGATTTCAATAGAACTGTAAAGAGGATCAGAGTTGTCAACGATGAATTTCACAGATATCAGGGCAATGCCCCCTGACGAGAGAGTGAAAAAGCTGAGTAATCCAGACATAAACATTGAACTCAATACACCAATTAGAAGGTATGTATGTCTGTATGCTTTCATCTATTTTTTTTTTTTTTACAGATTTGGTTATTATGTATGATGTGTATTTTATGTCTAAAAGAGTCCCCAAGGAAATACCCCATCAAAAGAGGGGTTTTATGAAGATTTAAACCATAGAGGGATAGCACTTGGGTCTTCAATGTGTACTTGCACTTTTTTTTTTTTTTTTTTTTTTTTTTTTTTTTTTTAAAAATTTTTAATTTTACAGATTTGGTTATTATGTAGGTATGATGTGTATTTTATGTCTAAAAGAGTCCCCAAGGAAATACCCCATCAAAAGAGGGGTTTTATGAAGATTTAAAACAAAGAGGGATAGCACTTGGATCTTCAATGTGTACTTGCACTTTTTTTTTTTTTTGCTCAGCAATTTTATAAGTAATAAGTAGGTACTTAGTAGTAACTTTTACAAAGTGACTTAAGATACCTACCTACTTTTTTTTTAGTACCTAATCAAATAAGAAGCACCTACCTGGAATGCTAAATTTTCTTTTTGTAATCTTTGTAGTTTTGCCCATAAAAGGTATTCAACCAATCAGACCACTGCCTTGAAATAAATAAAACTATTTATAATGATAAATGTGCCCAACCTCAGTAATGTTGTCAGTAGTATAATACCTACCTAGTTAGAGTACAGTGAACTTCAGATTTGCAGGTTAGTGGTTCATAAAATTTAGCATAAAGGTAAATAAGTACTACTTAACAGTAGATTTTTTTTAGACTGTAGAAGTAGCACAGTTAAGTACTCGAATCTGTTTCATTTATGCTTTAATTGATTTTTACATAACAAATATTTCTCTACATTTCCAGATATTTCAGAGGTGGCCTGGAATTGCTGAGACAAGCTGATAGCTATTATGAATCAGGGGAATACGACAAATGCTATCAGTACTATATGAAATACTTGATGTAAGTATGAGAAGTACTTGTAAGAATGTTAGTAACATGGCAATCTGTAGATAACAGAGGTAGGTGTAGAGAATGTAGAAATAATAATTTGACAGTGTTGGAGTTATGGAGTTCTAGTTAAGTGGTAAATTCAATGTGTAATCTTGAATTTTTAGGCATTATGAATCTAGTAAAGAAATCTCATTTAAATTGGGGCCATTGGTCCAATTAAGTGTAATATAATCACAAGTTATTTATTTAGATATAGACTGTCAACGTAGGACTGAGGATTCCCTTTTTGTAAGTCTCGTTTCTTGGGTATTAATTATCAAGCGTGCCGGGAGGCGTGCAAACGTCAAGAGCTCGAAGCGCCGCCCGGCCTATATTAACACGAAACAGAGTTTCGAGGTTTTAATGACTACCCAAAAAACGTATAATGTAAAAATGTTAATACTGAATAATCCTACTTGACATCAAAGCCACGCCACGGCGCTGTCACATTTTCTCATATTTCACACCTTTTCAGAATGTTCGTGGATAAACTCCCCAACCATCCAGAGTACAAGAGTGTTCCACCAGCTGAAAAGAAGGAGATTAAAAAGAAACGAGATGAAGTCTGCCGAAAAGCAGAAGAGATCAAAGTACGACTTCGAGAAAAATATCAGGCAGAACATGAGGCTTACCTAATAGAAAAGGTTAGTGGAGGTGTTACCTTAGCTGCCATACTAAATAAAATCATGAAACCTGAGATGCAGATATAAAGTATAACTGCTAATAACGACAAACTATTCACCCAGCCTAAGTGGGGCCGGGAGAAGTCAGTATATACTACGCGATTGTCCACGTCACCCATTTGGATACCAACTAAGTGTTGGAGATCCTATTGGGAACTTTCACTTGCTATCTCCGCCGTTTTTAAGAGCTGGGTGATTCTTTGGAAAAAAAGGTAAAAAAACGGCAGAGGGTGAATATTACCTAACCAATGAATTTCAAAATGCACTTTTCACGTTGCTTTTCCACTCTTTGGTCACTCAGTTTTTACTTTCTATTTTTCAATGATTTCCTAAAAAAGCGGTTTTCTATTATATGTAGTTTAAAAAAGGAGAGGGGGTGGGGACACATTATACTCGCGTTATCGAGATGTATGCTGGAAAAAAAGGTACTATATACTTACTTACAACTGTATTTTTACATTCCCTCCAACTTATTCCCATAGGAAAAGAGGGACAAGGAGCTTCAACATCTATTATATGTAGTTTAAAAAAGGAGAGGGGGTGGGGACACATTATACTCGCGTTATCGAGATGTATGCTGGAAAAAAAGGTACTATAATTATACTTACTTACAACTGTTTTTTTACATTCCCTCCAACTTATTCCCATAGGAAAAGAGGGACAAGGAGCTTCAACACCAGCAGTTGCTTCAGAAACAGCAAGAGTCCAAACGGAAGCTATCCGTCCCTGATAAGAAACCAGGAGGTCCGGCCCTGCACTATGACCGTATTGAGGCCCTGGACAAAACCTACGCTCAGGTCAAACAGGTGGGACCGCTGCCTGATAATATCTATCCCAGCTTTGACGCCATTATGTCCTCGCCATCAAGAATGGGAATTACCGCTGGGTAAGTACCTGCATATACACAAAAAGCCCGATCTGAGGGTTAGGTGTAGGGGCGAGACAGCCCTAAAGTGTGAGTTAAGCTTCTGCGAATCTACGAAGTACCTGTGTGAGCCAGCCCTGTTAGCTGGGACTGCTTGGAGGGTAGCGCGTTTGCTTCGTAAGCACCAGGTCGCGGGTTCGATTTCCGCCCGGGGACCGCTGCCTGATAATATCTATCCCAGCTTTGACGCCATTATGTCCTCGCCATCAAGAATGGGAATTACCGCTGGGTAAGTACCTGCGTATACACAAAAAGCCCAATCTGAGGGTTAGGTGTAGGGGCGAGACAGCCCTAAAGTGTGAGTTAAGCTTCTACGAATCTACGAAGTACCTGTGTGAGCCAGCCTTGTTAGCTGGGACTGCTTGGAGGGTAGCGCGTTTGCTTTGTAAGCACCAGGTCGTAAGTTCGATTTCCGCCAAGAATGTTGAATCGTTTGTACAATAAAATTAAATGATGGGTTACTACTACAAAAAATAGATAGCTATAATTGCTGTGTAGAAGTTTCGTGTTTTGTAACACCTTTGAAGAATATTTTCAACATTTTCTTTGACCTGGAATTTTTAAAAGAAAAGCATTACTATTATGAAAATCTTATAAAAATCTTGGTACTTGTTCAGCATATCTGTGCAGTGAACTAGAGTCCATAAAAGTACAGAAATAATATCAATCCTTTTTTATCCTGACCTAAGAGGTCTCTTGTCTAGTTATCACCCAAGATAGCCTGCTAAATGAAACTTACCTTTGTTAGCAAAAGATTGATACCTAAGTTTGATGAGCTAGGAATGAATGCTTATTGGTATGGGGCCATAGGGAAGATATACAGCTGCAAACAGATTTTCAAACCTTTCTTTACCACAGTTTGGCAAGAAATCAATAATTATGTATTTTTCTTCTTATCGGTCAGTTTATCTTCTACTTTCTGGTTTCTGGGTCTCTGGGAAGCCTGGAATTTCTCTTTATCAGTTTAATCCAGTTTTCCACTTCCAGAAAAAAAATTCACCAGCCTGCCTCTTATTTCGGTTTTTGAAATTTTGAATTTTAGCGCGTAAAAAGGGAGATCTTTTTTTTTCGGACCATGGGCCGGCAAAAGAGCGACGACAACAAATTTGGCACCAAATTTTGAAAATTAAAATCTTATCAAAAATCAAATAGAAAAAAAAATCCTGCGAAAAAGAAAAGAGCAATCCCTCTGAAGCTGCTCATTTTTACTTTTTAACAAGTTAGTTTTACTAAAACCAACTACCCTTTTTCAGCGCTACACCGGCTTTAAATAAGTATTCATACAAGCAGATTTTTTTCACTAGTAAGTTACCCTTCATCTCATTTTCAGATAGACAAAAAATTGTTGTCTCTAAGCTTTGAAGATGAGTCATCTTGCTGTTATCTGTGAGTAGCTTTCTATTATTTCACCATAGAACATAGAAGTACAGTACGTTTACTAAGAGTGTACTAAAGAAATCACCCAACTATCTCCTTAAATCTAGCTACTTACTCAGCTAGGTAATTAAGTTGCTATCTTTGGTTAAAAAAAAAAGGTAGGTAAGTAAAAGCACTTGTCAGCCATTGTAACCTAACCACCAAATAGTGGTTTGTTAAACTGTGCATTAACTCAAAACGAAACTGTTCAAGGAGTTATTTCGTAACAAACCTCAAACTTTTTTGCTCTTTCAACGAGTATTTTCCTTCCAGAAATTGAAATACATAGATTTGTGTTAGATTTCCAAAAGCTAGACTTTTGATGGTTGGGAATGTGCCAATCTTGGATTTTCAATGGTATAGTGCCAGTACAGGCACTATCACACCGCCTGGTGGTTGGACCAATTCCTGTATTTTCCTTCAAACAAAGGGGCGTCCCCCCTGGAAATCCTTCGTGGCCCCCAGTTTGGGAATCGCTGTTTTAAAGCATTTGACACTCACTGTGGGTAGGATATTTATTTTTCTACACTCTTGATCGATAATGACTTTGTTTATTTTGTTTTTAGTAAATAAGTGGTAACACTGGTAACCGATTCTAACACATTTTGTAAACAAACTGACCTAATTGGACATCAAAATACTTGAGAATAATCAGAGGCTTAAGGCCCGTTCATACTTGTCGTTCGGAAAAAAATCGTGTCGTGTGTATTGAGAAGGCTCCATGTACGTACATAATGTGCTGTGGAAGTAAAGTCCTTCCCCACTTTAAAAGTTTTCAATGTACATATTGTATTCTTTATGAAGTAACCTTTTGTATTTTGTAACGCTATAATTATCTTTCGTTGACACTGTTTTGATTTTCTGTCATCAGATCGCAGAACATTCCAGGATGGACTACCAATCAACTGTTGAGGTCATTGACATGAGAAACAGCTGATAAGCTCTCGACCAATCCAATGTGTTTTATGTACGGGGCACGAACCTGTAAACTCCGGGAGGACAGACACAGACAGACACCGAAGCGAATACAATAGTCCGTCCCTATACCTTTTATTATTACTATTGTAATTTAATAAAGGAAGGGCGGACTAAAAAGGACGTGATGGGATGAATTTCGCTCCGGCCCGGAATGGAACCCGCGACCTCGCGCTAACAAGGCAGACGCGCAAAATAACTTCACCTGTGCTTTTTTTTTATTAATATTTTTTTGAGTGTGCCAACATTGAATAATAATGTTATATACACCCATTGGTCCAATTAAGTGTAATATAATCACAAGTTATTTATTTAGATATAGACTGTCAACGTAGGACTGAGGATTCCCTTTTTGTAATCTGTTTCAATAAAGTCTCGTTTTTTGGGTATTAATTTTACTATCAAGCGTGTCGGGAGGCGCGCAAACGTCAAGAGCTCGAAGCGCCGCCCGGCCTATATTAACACGAAACAGAGTTTCGAGGTTTTAATTACTACCCAAAAAACGTATAATGTAAAAATGTGAATTCTGAATAATCCTACTTGACATCAAAGCCACGCCGCGGAGCTGTAACTTTTTCTCATATTTCACACTTTTTCAGAATGTTCGTGGATAAACTCCCCAACCATCCAGAGTACAAGAGTGTTCCACCAGCTGAAAAGAAGGAGATTAAAAAGAAACGAGACGAAGTCTGCCGAAAAGCAGAAGAGATCAAAGTACGACTTCGAGAAAAATATCAGGCAGAACATGAGGCTTACCTAATAGAAAAGGTTAGTGGACGTGTTACCTTAGCTGCCATACTAAATAAAATCACTACTTTTAAGTAAAATTCTGCCGAAAAGCAGAAGAGATCAAAGTACGACTTCGAGAAAAATATCAGGCAGAACATGAGGCTTACCTAATAGAAAAGGTTAGTGGAGGTGTTACCTTAGCTGCCATACTAAATAAAATCATGAAACCTGAGATGCAGATATAAAGTATAACTGCTAATAACGACAAACTATTCACCCAGCCTAAGTGGGGCCGGGAGAAGTCAGTATATACTACGCGATTGTCCACGTCACCCATTTTTTTACATGGGAATCGATGTGCTTTTTGCGTAGGGAATTTTATGCGAATCATGAATTTGTGGTGAAGCTGAAGATTATTTATTAAGAAAATATTAATAAATAATTTTTGTGGCTATCATAACATTACTACTAGCTTCCGTGACTAATTCTATAATTTCTTTAATTTTCGCTTTCTGGTAATGCCGCCACTGATCACGGCAATTTTCTGAAAGGAAAATGCACCTAGAAGCTTAACCCATCCTCTAGGGCTGTTTCTCCTACACCTAAATAAGCCTCGGAGTGGGCTTGTGTATGAAAATACACCCAAGTAGGGAGTTCATCGTAAAATAGGGGTTAAAACCTTGCTAAGGCCCAACTTTGGACGATAGTCTTTTTTTTTTTTTTGTGAACTTAGGTGAAATATTAAATACCACAAGCACGGATGGATAAATACAACAGTAAGTATTTAAAAGGTTTAGAGATTTAGACTGTAACTACACGGATATCTAATATAGCTGTATTAAGTTAGTAAGCGTTAAAAATAGACTGCAAACTGAACAAAATTAGTCCTCGCGTTGGTACATATATTATAAAGCAGTGGTCCCCAAACTTTATTTGTTTATTTATTTATTTTTATTTGTATTTTTATTTATTTATTATTTTTCTACAAAAAACAAGTAATACCCTTTCATACATGTAGCGGTGTAAGGTGCCCTGCATAGTGTTCTTACTGTATCTTATCCCGACGCAGTGGGATTTTTATCCCTTTTCAGGGATTTTTCAGGTCTGACTGGGATAAAAATGAATTTAGGGATTTTAAGGGATTTTTAACAATTTTAAGTGATAATAATTTTTATTCATCTAATAAAAATACCCATAGGGAAGGTATACAGCTGCAAACAGATTTTCAAACCTTTCTTTACCACAGTTTGGCAAGAAATCAATAATTATGTATTTTTCTTATCGGTCAGTTTATCTTCTACTTTCTGGGTCTCTGGGAAGTCTGGAATTTCTCTTTATCAGTTTATTCCAGTTTTCCACTTCCAGTCTCTTCCAGAAGTTCCAGAAATCCAGAAAAAAAATTTCACCACCCTGCCTTCTCTTATTTCGGTTTTTGAAATTTTGAATTTTAGCGCGTAAAAAGGAAGATCTTTTTTTTTTTCGGACCATGGGCCGGCAAAAGAGCGACGACAACAAATTTGGCTATTTGGCACCAAATTTTGAAAATTGAAATCTTATCAAAATCAAATAGAAAAAAAATCCTGCGAAAAAGCAAAAGAGCAAAGAGCAATCCCTCTGAAGCTACTCATTTTTACTTTTTTAACAAGTTAACTGCCAGAGCCAATCAGGGATCAGGGTGCCTTTGGAAATCTCAAAGATACCTCAGGGACAGCAACACCTAATGCTTAGTGCTTCCTCCATCCAGGTACACACCACGCTCAACAGTGCTTAACTTGAGTGTTTTCATTTCAGAGCCAAACCAGACAGCCCTGCTTCGAGCATCACTTCCGTGCCCTCCTTCGATCGAACCAAAAAACCGACCGTGCCCGCAACTCAAAGCAAGGACTACGGACTGACAGACCACCTCAGACCCGTGGTGATACCGGCCGCGCTGTTGTCAAGTTTCCTCGTTCTGGCGCAGAGAAATACGGACATGAATGTGGAGACGTGTGGCATCCTTGCAGGACGATTGGTAAGGAGTTTACCAGGATCGTGGGAGACCCCGGATTCGATTCCAGGCGGTGTTGAAAATTTGAAATGATTTTGTGACTATTTGAATACCTAACTAAATAGAATTGATTTTGAATTAATTCTTTTTGATAAAGGGAATTAATTCTCTTTGACAAAGGAGTTGAAGTTAGGAACAAATTATTGGTCAAGTCTTACAATTCGTCCCCCCCCCCCAAAAAAAAACTCACAATTTATCATCTCTTTTTAGACGAATTGTAATTTTTTTTTTATTATTCAAACTAATTTTCAGACTTTTTCTATCTATTATTACGACATTTTTCTTCTGTGTGACATTTCATAACCTTGCTTCCTCTTCTCTTCCTCGCCCCCCCCCCACATTTAGGTGCAAAGTGAACTTCACATTACTCACCTCCTAATACCCAAACAGGTATCCTCCCTGTTTAAAGTCCCCTAGCCAGACAATCCCTCAGCCAGACATTTTAAACTATGGGTCTGATTGGGTCTGTTATTATGATATTGTTCTTCTGTATGGCATATTTCATAACAATGCTTCCTCTTCTCACCCCCACGTCCAGGTGCAAAGTGAACTTAACATTTGTTTTGGCACTAAAAACTGACAATCGAAAATTTGACCCGATTACATTACTTTCCTTTCTATAGGATAAGGAAAGTAAAAAACCTTAGCCGTCATTCAGTGACATTCTAACGTAACCATTTCTAATTATCCAATTCTGTTATGACATGAATGTTATCACGATGTTAACACGTATTTGTTCTTCTGTATGGCATATTTCATAACAATGCTTCCTCTTCTCACCCCCACGTCTAGGTGCAAAGTGAACTTCACATAACTCACCTCCTGATACCCAAACAGGCGGGGACTGCAGATTCCTGTATAACGCATCATGAGGAGGAGATCTTCGCCTGTCAGGACAAATATAACCTGATAACCTTAGGATGGATTCATGTGAGTATTGCACACTTGTTTTAACCTTCCGGCCTGCCTCAGTGGCAACTTCACATAACTCACCTCCTGATACCCAAACAGGCGGGGACTGCAGATTCCTGTATAACGCATCATGAGGAGGAGATATTCGCCTGTCAGGACAAATATAACCTGATAACCTTAGGTTGGATTCATGTGAGTATTGCACACTTATTTTAACCTTCCGGCCTGCCTCAGTGGCAGAATAGACTAAATATCTGCTTGAAGATGCTAGGTTTGAATCCGTGGTGGTATAACTTTTTTCCAGCATGATGATATTTTACTTTCTATTACTACAGTATACCTTGTTTAGACTGCGAGAGTAAAGGGACTTTTCAGTCCTATGCTGGTAATATAAACAAGGTATATTCTATTCTATAGCGAGTCAAAATTGACCAATCAAATGCCTTGAGACTATGCTTAGCACGAACTTAAGAGCCAGCATTTTGTTCATAAATATGGGTGTAAATAATCTAAATATCTGCTTGAAGATGCTAGGTTTGAATCCGTGTTGGTATAACTTTTTTTCTAGCATGATGATATTTTACTTTCTATCACTACAGTATAGCGAGCTATACCTGCAAGTAATGAAAGTATTGCAATCGGTCCAAAAAAAATATATATATATTTTTATTTAGGTGTTTATTTACAAGTTCAGCAGCAAAACCATGTGTTTAGCATGTTGAAATAAAACAACTAGGTATTGAAAAAAAAAAAAAAAATACATTTTATGTATTTCTTCCTAAAGTTAGACCATTTGTGTAGCATGTTGAAATAAAACAACTAGGTATTGAAAAAAAAAGATCTATTACAACGTGACTAACATTAAAGTCGAATTCGACATTGTGGTTGACAATGAGGAGTTGAAGAGCAGCAATTGCAGTGACAGTAGCAACTGTACGACTGATGGCTTGTCTGAAGAGGCTGTACATGTGGAGACTGAAGATATTGACAACTTGAAGTTTGACCCGGGTTGGGTGGGAATTCTGGCGATTTGTTTCGCTGTCGTTTCCATTGTGAGCTATGTCGGACTGATAACGTGGAGGTATATTTTAGAGTAAGTACCTTCTTATTTAGAATTAATTAGTTTTAATTTCTAGTAAAAGATAAAATAGTAATCAAAGGGCGAAATACCACCTACTTTAATCTACTTTTTTCTCTCTTTTTTTTTACAAGGAGTTCAATTGACATTTTATGCTTGTCTATCCTGTGAACTATTCTGGATAAGAGTGAGATTATTATTATTAATTTCAATGATTTTTAACTAAAGATATTTTATGTTTTTCTGTTTGTATTTTATTTTGTATGATTTTATTTAATTTTTCCTCTTGAAAATAAACGAAAAATGTTTTTGATTTGTACAAATACCAAATAGGTACTTACTTTTGTTGTTGAAAAAATGTAGATAGACAATTAAAATAATATTCAAAATGAGTTTTATGTTTATTTTGAATTCAAAAAGGTGTATAGAATCTAGAAATAAAACAAATTAAAGTGAATTTAGCATCTCAGGGTGTGGTTATGTACCGGGTTGAGATGAGCTCGGACGAGGTGAGATAGGATATTGTTTCTACAGTTTTGCATTGGAGTGGTAACTTAGGCAAGGATAGTGTGGGAGTGTTGGGTATTTTTTCTAACCCTCTGTCCCGTATCACAAAGCTATGTCAAGCCGAAAATTTTCCCCACTTCAAATATATCCTTTTTCCCTATGGTTTTCTACATTCAAAACCCTGCTATTTCATGGCCGTTCAAGATAATTACTTCAAGTCTATTGAACGTTATAACATGGAGCAGTTTTTGTAATTTTTGCCATCCTGTGGTTCAATTTGAACCAAAGATACAGGGGGTAACAAAATAAATGTCACCATCAAAAGAGGGGTTTTATGAAGATTTAAAACAAAGAGGGATAGCACTTGGATCTTCAATGTGTACTTGCACTTTTTTTTTTTTTTGCTCAGCAATTTTATAAGTAATAAGTAGGTACTTAGTAGTAACTTTTACAAAGTGACTTAAGATACCTACCTACTTTTTTTTTAGTACCTAATCAAATAAGAAGCACCTACCTGGAATGCTAAATTTTCTTTTTGTAATCTTTGTAGTTTTGCCCATAAAAGGTATTCAACCAATCAGACCACTGCCTTGAAATAAATAAAACTATTTATAATGATAAATGTGCCCAACCTCAGTAATGTTGTCAGTAGTATAATACCTACCTAGTTAGAGTACAGTGAACTTCAGATTTGCAGGTTAGTGGTTCATAAAATTTAGCATAAAGGTAAATAAGTACTACTTAACAGTAGATTTTTTTTAGACTGTAGAAGTAGCACAGTTAAGTACTCGAATCTGTTTCATTTATGCTTTAATTGATTTTTACATAACAAATATTTCTCTACATTTCCAGATATTTCAGAGGTGGCCTGGAATTGCTGAGACAAGCTGATAGCTATTATGAATCAGGGGAATACGACAAATGCTATCAGTACTATATGAAATACTTGATGTAAGTATGAGAAGTACTTGTAAGAATGTTAGTAACATGGCAATCTGTAGATAACAGAGGTAGGTGTAGAGAATGTAGAAATAATAATTTGACAGTGTTGGAGTTATGGAGTTCTAGTTAAGTGGTAAATTCAATGTGTAATCTCGAATTTTTAGGCATTATGAATCTAGTAAAGAAATCTCACCAGACACCGAAGCGAATACAATAGTCCGTCCCTATACCTTTTATTATTACTATTGTAATTTAATAAAGGAAGGACGGACTAAAAAGGACATGATAGGATGAATTTCGCTCCGGCCCGGAATGGAACCCGCGACCTCGCGCTAACAAAATAAGGCAGACGCGCAAAATGAGAAGTACTTGTAAGAATGTTAGTCACATGGCAATCTGTAGATAACAGAGGTAGGTGTAGAGAATGTAGAAATAATAATTTGACAATGTTGGAGTTATGGAGTTCTAGTTAAGTGGTAAATTCAATGTGTAATCTTGAATTTTTAGGCATTATGAATCTAGTAAAGAAATCTCATTTAAATTGGGGCCATTGGTCCAATTAAGTGTAATATAATCACAAGTTATTTATTTAGATATAGACTGTCAACGTAGGACTGAGGATTCCCTTTTTGTAAGTCTCGTTTCTTGGGTATTAATTATCAAGCGTGCCGGGAGGCGTGCAAACGTCAAGAGCTCGAAGCGCCGCCCGGCCTATATTAACACGAAACAGAGTTTCGAGGTTTTAATGACTACCCAAAAAACGTATAATGTAAAAATGTTAATACTGAATAATCCTACTTGACATCAAAGCCACGCCACGGCGCTGTCACATTTTCTCATATTTCACACCTTTGCAGAATGTTCGTGGATAAACTCCCCAACCATCCAGAGTACAAGAGTGTTCCACCAGCTGAAAAGAAGGAGATTAAAAAGAAACGAGATGAAGTCTGCCGAAAAGCAGAAGAGATCAAAGTACGACTTCGAGAAAAATATCAGGCAGAACATGAGGCTTACCTAATAGAAAAGGTTAGTGGAGGTGTTACCTTAGCTGCCATACTAAATAAAATCATGAAACCTGAGATGCAGATATAAAGTATAACTGCTAATAACGACAAACTATTCACCCAGCCTAAGTGGGGCCGGGAGAAGTCAGTATATACTACGCGATTGTCCACGTCACCCATTTGGATACCAACTAAGTGTTGGAGATCCTATTGGGAACTTTCACTTGCTATCTCCGCCGTTTTTAAGAGCTGGGTGATTCTTTGAAAAAAAGGTAAAAAAACGGCAGAGGGTGAATATTACCTAACCAATGAATTTCAAAATGCACTTTTCACGTTGCTTTTCCACTCTTTGGTCACTCAGTTTTTACTTTCTATTTTTCAATGATTTCCTAAAAAAGCGGTTTTCTATTATATGTAGTTTAAAAAAGGAGAGGGGGTGGGGACACATTATACTCGCGTTATCGAGATGTATGCTGGAAAAAAAGGTACTATAATTATACTTACTTACAACTGTTTTTTTACATTCCCTCCAACTTATTCCCATAGGAAAAGAGGGACAAGGAGCTTCAACACCAGCAGTTGCTTCAGAAACAGCAAGAGTCCAAACGGAAGCTATCCGTCCCTGATAAGAAACCAGGAGGTCCGGCCCTGCACTATGACCGTATTGAGGCCCTGGACAAAACCTACGCTCAGGTCAAACAGGTGGGACCGCTGCCTGATAATATCTATCCCAGCTTTGACGCCATTATGTCCTCGCCATCAAGAATGGGAATTACCGCTGGGTAAGTACCTGCGTATACACAAAAAGCCCAATCTGAGGGTTAGGTGTAGGGGCGAGACAGCCCTAAAGTGTGAGTTAAGCTTCTGCGAATCTACGAAGTACCTGTGTGAGCCAGCCCTGTTAGCTGGGACTGCTTGGAGGGTAGCGCGTTTGCTTCGTAAGCACCAGGTCGCGGGTTCGATTTCCGCCCGGGCCGGACAAAATTAGAAGCTGTAAAACTAAAAACGCCACCAAGCTAGCCTAGTTATGTAGCTTGGTAGGTAGCACGTCTAGGTTCGATTCCCGGCCAGGCGGATTTTTTTTTTTTTTTTTTTTTTTTTTTAAGGGAAAATCCCTTGTCTATTTTTTTACCATTCTAACCACGGTTGAGGTAAATTTGTACGAATTTGATGTGTATTCAATTTAGAATTTCGTATTCGGAGACACGAAAAAATAATACCCCAATCAATGTTACCTCATTTTTTCTAAAAAAGGACGTGATACGAAAGCTACCTCGTCCCTTATTCATTCTTTTCGAGACATTATCCAATTTTCTCAGCACGAAGACTGCTTGTTCCTGATAAAAAGACCTTTAATTTGATATATAGGTCGACCAGGTTTGGATAAGTCCTTCTATGAGGACAGAAGTAAAGTCCTTCCCCACTTTAAAAGTTTTCAATGTACATATTGTATTCTTTATGAAGTAACCTTTTGTATTTTGTAACGCTATAACTATCTTTCGTTGACACTGTTTTGATACTCTTCCTCTTCCCCTTTTATCATTTAGGTCATTATCCCTCTTCTTCCCCTGCACATTTGGTCTCTCTCCCCCCCCCCTACCTTCACTATATATCGGTGCACTCCTCTTTCGCTCTTATATTTGTTGTGTCTATCTGTCAATGAGAATATTGGTAAGCCGATGGCCTTTTGTGGCGATAAATATGACAAAGGGTTTTGCCTAGTACTGTCTAGGTATGTGGTTCAGAATTCAAGGTTTAGATGTAGGTATAAGAATTATTGATTTGTATCCTATGTTGGCAACATGTGTTTTGATTTACTTATGTTCCCAGTAAAATGGGCCTCACTTTAGCAATCGCAAATATAAAAAGTTACCATAGCCTATTTTTTACTAATTCAAAAAGCGTCAACTTTTTTCTCCACACTCTTTTTTGAAATGTCGGACAGTATGTTGTACGACAATATCGACCTTTAACCCATGAGAGCCGAGGCCTACATTAAAGTCACACCAAACTTGACCAAACCCCGACCTTTAACCCATGAGAGCCGAGGCCTACATTAAAGTCACACCAAACTTGACCAAACCCTTCTCTCTTTTTCGCTAATATCTCAGTTGCTCCATGTCAGAGTGCATCGGAGATCTGTCTATTAGAAAACAAAATTTCCTACTATTTTCACTATTAATATTTGACATATTTACTCAGTAACGGTCAAATTTCAGCAAGATCCAACGAGAAAAAAAGTTCAGCTCTTATGGGTTAAGAAACTATTACTAATTCACGACTAGTGTGAAAAGCATATAACCAGACCTATTAGTGACCAATTGTCCCAATTGACCATACATTGTAGATTAAATTTCCTCTAATGGACACAGTGTCATAAACTCGTAAAAGTGAAGGGGAATTGTCCTTCCATATTGTGAAGCTAATAAGGAAAATGCCAAGCCCCTCATTGTTAAATGCCGGATTGACGTCAATGCCTTGTTTGTCCATGAGGATGTGTTTTCTAAACGTGTTTTTTAACTCTACCTATTGAAAAAAAAAATATTTTTAAAAAATAGAAAGCTATTACAGTTTGGCCGCTATTTAAAGCCAAAACTTCGTAAAAGCTCAAAAAGAGTTCGCAATTTTGCGGGCCTTTAGATTTCAGCCAAAGTCGCTCGAACCTCTAGGGACCTCAAAACGTGTTTTGGCACTAAAAACTGACAATCGAAAATTTGACCCGATTACATTACTTTCCTTTCTATAGGATAAGGAAAGTAAAAAACCTTAGCCGTCATTCAGTGACATTCTAACGTAACCATTTCTAATTATCCAATTCTGTTATGACATGAATGTTATCACGATGCTAACACGTATGAGACAGTGTGATTGTTGATTTATTCCATAAAAAGGTCAAGAGAGACACAATAAGTGTGAAGTGTGAAGACGCTTATGGAACCAAGGCTGAAAACAGAATGGACACGTGGTCGGCGTTTTTCGTCAGCCTCTCAATCAGCTTTGGGCTGACATTTGGTTTTGGCTACAAATTTTACGAGTGAATGCCCTTCGCACTCAACCTTTGCTATTTCTTTA
>NW_007380241.1:24485-27801 GCF_000475195.1 Diaphorina citri | reverse complement strand
TCCTAATCCTAATCAACAAATTTTAATTAACAAATTAATCAATTAATTATATCTACGCTTCTTTTTCCGTACAAAAAAACGTCGGTACGTTTCCCCTCCTCCCCCTTCCCTCGACAACAAAGCTCCCTACTTTATTTCCCCTCTTTTGGCCTCATTCTTTCTCTCTCTCTTCTCCCTCTTCTCTCTCTCTTTTCCTCCCTCCCTCTCTCTCTCTTTCTCTCTCTCTTTCCTCCTTTTCAATTTCTCCTTCTCTCTTCATATTTCCTTTTTCTTCTGTTTTTTGTCTTTGTTCACTTCTCACCTCTTTTTCTCTGCTGGGTTTTTTATTTCCTTTTCCTCCCTCTATTTTCCTTTTTTTAAGAGAGAGACTCCTTTTCAATTTCTCCTTCTCTATTCATATTTCCTTTTTCTTCTGTTTTTGTCTTTGTTCACTTCTCACCTCTTTTTCTCTGCTGGGTTTTTATTTCCTTTTCCTCCCTCTATTTTCCTTTTTTTTTAAGAGAGAAAGAGAGAGAGAGAGAGAGAGAGAGAGAGAGAAAGAGGGGAGAAATCCTACTGTATATTTCTTAACCTGTAAATCCCATTTCTTTTCCCTCTCGGAGGGGAGAAATCCTACTGTATATTTCTTAACCTGTAAATCCCAATTCTTTTCCCTCTCCTATTTTCAAAGTCTCCCACTTTCTCTTTCGTTTTCGTCTCCCTCCTTCTCCCTTCTATGTCTGTTGGTACATTCCCCTTGTTTTATCCCATTCCCAATTTTCTCTCCCTCTCTCTTTTCTCTCTTTTTGTTCCTCTTTTCGCCCCCCCCCACTGATCCTTTTTCTCGCTTTTCTCTCTCTCTCGCTCTGTATCTTCCTCTCCCTCCCTCCCATCTCTACCCCTACATTTCTGTCAGAAATGAAATATTACGTCAGGGTACCTGGGAGTGGGAGGAGACAGGTAGGAGAGAAATGAAATTATTATTTTAGGTAGGTATCTATTGTAGTAGGTAGATATTGGGGAGGTAGGGGAAAAGGTGGTCGGGAAGGAGCTGGCAGTTGATTAGGGGAAGGAATGTTGGAAGGAGAAGATTTAGGAAGGAAGAAAAAAAGGTTGAGAAAAGGAGAAAGAGTTTTTTTTGAAAGGGAGGTTTAAGAAAGGGAGGGAAATGTTTGGAAAGGGAGAAAGAAGGTCAAAGAAAGGGGAGGAGAAGAGATAGGAGGGAGAAAGAGAGGTTTAGAAATGGAGATAGAAATGTTGGGAAAGAGAAGATTTGGAGAGAAAAGGAGGGACTTTTATGAGGGGGAAGAGAACGTATAGGTGGGGGAGAGAGATTTCGAGGGAGTGGGGAAATTTTGGAAAAGGGAAAAAGATGGTACCTCTAGGAGGGGAAAAAGAATTTTTATAAGGGAGAAAGAGAAGGTTTAGGAGGGGAATTTTCAGCGCGTTCGCTTTCAGTATTTCAGGATTAGATAATCTTTGTGTTCCCTCCCTTCCTCCGAAGGTAGAAGGTACCCATATTAGGAAGGGAATTTTTTTAGGAGGGTGAAAGAGAAGGTTTAGGAGGGGAATTTTCAGCGCGTTCGCTTTCAGTATTTCAGGATTAGATAATCTTTGTGTTCCCTCCCTTCCTCCCTACCTCGTGTAGAGCTAGATTAAAATCTGTGCAAGGTAGTCGCTGTTTTTTTCCTCTTGATTTATTGTTTACAATGTTTACCCTCTAACTCTAAAGGTCGAATTGTATAATAGGATTGGTTCTGTGGAGTTTTAACCAGGAACAAGGGAAACCTGGGAAACGCCGGTCCGGTGTGGCGTTCTCTACCACCTAACCCTACATCACCTGCCTCGGTGGCGTAGTGGTCAAGGCGCTCGCCTGGTAAACAGGAGGGCGTGGGTTCAATCCCAGTTGAGGTATGGAATTTTATCCTCAATATAATTTGAGCACAGTAATAGTGGTAGCCTGGTAGCCTACTGTAAAGGCACTTTTCAGTGCTATACGAGCAAGCAGTATGAAATAAATAAGCACTAGTAGGTATTATTTCCTACACCTACACCATCGAGGTAGTTTCAAAGGAATTTTTCAACGACAAAGAAATTTTTCAGTACCAAGGCGTTTTTTTCAAAGAAATTATTCACCACCAAGGCATTTGGCATTTCTCCACCATTTTTTTTTTTTCCAAGGAATTTTACACCACCGAAGCAGTTTTTCAAAGGAATTCTTCAGAATTAGAGTTTCCACCCTTTACTTAGCAACAAGCTCGGTCAAACCGTTAGTCTCGAGAAATGTTGGTTAATACAAAACGAGGGAATTGTACAAAGTAGGAATAGGAGGAGGAAACGAGAACATTTCAAGGAGGTCTAATAATATAGCGAACACAAAGCAGAGAGAAAAAGAATTAAGGGAGGGAAGAAGAAAGAGGGAGAGAAAAAAGGAAACGCCGGTCCGGTGTGGCGTTCTCTACCACTTAACCCTACATCGTACACCTGCCTCGGTGGCGTAGTGGTCAAGGCGCCCGCCTGGTAAACAGGAGGGCGTGGGTTCAATCCCTGTTGAGGTATGGAATTTTATCCTCAATATAATTTGAGAATTTGAGCACAGTAATAGTGGTAGCCTACTGTAAAGGTACTTTTCAGTGCTATACGAGCAGTATAAATAAGCACTAATAGTATTATTTCCTACACAATCGAAGTAGTATTTTCAAAGGAATTTTTCAACACCAAAGAAATTTTTCAGTACCAAGGCAGTTTTTTCAAAGGAATTATTCACCACCAAGGCATTTGGAATTTCTCCACCATTTTTTTTTTTTTTTTTTTTTTTTTACCCCACCAAAACGGTTTTCAAAGGAATTCTTCAGAATTAGAGCCCCGTTTCCACCCTTTACCTAGCAACAAGCTCGGTCAAACCGCTATAGTCTCGAGAAATGTTGGTTAATACAAAACGAGGGAATTGTACAAAGTAGGAATAGGAGGAGGAAACGAGAAAATTTCAAGGAGGTCTAATAATATAGCGAACACAAAGCAGAGAGAAAAAGAATTAAGGGAGGGAAGAAGAAAGAGGGAGAGAATAAAAGGGGGAAAAGGATAAAGCGAGAGAGAATAATGAGCTCAGGCCTAACTAAGGAAAATAGAACAAAGATCAAAGGAAATGAGAGAGAGAGAGAGAGAGAGAGAGAGAGAGAGAGAGAGAGAAAGGGAGGCAAGAGAGAGAAGGAAGGAAAGAGAGAAAGGAAGGAGAGAGGGAAATAAGATGTATGGAACTACCTACGTATAGACCTAATTCATGTACCTCTACACCTTTCAGAAAAGGGGGAAAAGGATAAAGCGAGAGAGAATAATG
>NW_007380241.1:11985-19485 GCF_000475195.1 Diaphorina citri | reverse complement strand
TCCGACCCACCACATACAGTCGGCGGGTCCAAACCTTCCTCGCGCCCAAATTCGGATCGTCTCTGGCCACATCCTTCCTCTGCCTCCTCCTCCTTCTCCCCTGCTGTCTCCTGCAGAGCGTACAACAGTGTCAAAATCCCCTCAGTCATGGATGTCTTCCGACCCACCACATACAGTCGGCGGGTCCAAACCTTCCTCGCGCCCAAATTCGGATCGTCTCTGGCCACATCCTTCCTCTGCCTCCTCCTCCTTCTCCCCTGCTGTCTCCTGCAGAGCGTACAACAGTGCCCTCCCCACAACGAGATCTCCCCGTGCCAGTGCAGCGTGAAGAAGAATGGACTGGACATTCTGTGCGAGTTCACTGACAACCAGAAGATTCAGGTATGCATAAACTCTTTTGCTATTTATCTTCTTGCATGTTAGGCTAAGACCAGCCACTCACTATCAGGTAGAACTGACAGGTACGGCTGAAAAGGTCCGAATGTCGGGTCTACCTGATGAGCACACACACGCTATGAAGTAGATCTGATCAGGTGTACCTACCCTTCGTCAGGTCTACCTGATAGTGAGTGGCTAGCATAGGGATGACATTTGTTGCCTGGTATGAAAATAATACAGAGATTTGGATTTGGCAATTCCCATACTTAATATGTCTTAAGTTCATGAAATCCCGTATACTCCAGACAATAAATAAACACTTCGAAGGAGAACTAAGCTTGGAATCAAATACTCAAGTTAGAAACATATAGGAATTATAGAAAACAACAACGTAAGATAATATGAAGACACGGTAAATAGGGGTATCATTGTACCTTAAAGTTGAATTTTTCCTTCATCTATAATTTTTACCTATTTGCAACTGCTCCATTCAACACTATAGGGAGTATAGGGGTTTGATTTTTTGAACTTTTTTTAGAAGTTTGATATAGGCTGATTGAGGAGCTGACGAAAAACGCCGACCCCGTCTGAACACGGTAAAAGGCGAGGGAGCAGAAGAAGAAGAAGTGGTTTGATAAAAGGGAACTGTAACTACTGAGGTCTTGCAGTCCCGAAAGCGAAAAGAGAAGGAAGACAAGATAGGAAAAAGCCTTCAGCCGTTCCGAGGAGTAGAATAATGTAAGTTTGATATAGGCTGATTGAGGAGCTGACGAAAAACGCCGACCCCGTCTGAACACGGTAAAAGGCGAGGGAGCAGAAGAAGAAGAAATGGTTTGATAAGAGGGAACTGTAACTACTGAGGTCTTGCAGTCCCGAAAGCGAAAAGAGAAGGAAGACAAGATGGGAAAAAGCCATCAGCCGTTCCGAGAAGTAGAATAATGTTCGCCTCAAGCGAGAATCGAGCCTGCGACCTAGCGCTTACAAGGCAGACGCGCTGTCCTTCAAGCTAACTTAGGCTTTTATTTGTTGATGACCTCATTGGATTTTGGGTTCGTATAAGCTCAATCCATCGTTTGGGGCTGTTCACACCTACACTTGAGCCTCAGAGTGAGCTTTCTGTGCATGATCTGGAAGTATAATTTCAATTGCAGATCGATCCAATTTCTTACTATGAAGAAAGGGAGTGAATCTCTCCAAGCTCTTCGTATGTTTCGGTTTCGGATAAATCCTTGTTACAAATATTTTTAACCAAGAACTTCCTTTGTTCTCTTTTTCCTGACAACTATGACACCATGACAACTCTCAAGTCTAAATCTGGTCTCATCATCTTCTATCTGAAGCTACGCCACAATAATCTTCCCAAGTTGACTGGGTTCATCTTCTTCTTCAGCATGTTTTAGTCAAATCTTGTTACAAACATTTGCAACTAAAATCTTCCTTTCTTCTTTCCCCTCAGCACACCATGACTACTCTCAAGTCTAAATCCGGTCTGATCATCTTTTGTCTGAAGCTACGCCACAATAATCTTCCCAAGTTGACTGGGTTCATCTTCTTCTTTAGCATGTTTTAGTCAAATCTTGTTACAAACATTTGCAACTAAAAGCTTCCTTTCTTCTTTTCCCTCAGCACACCATGACTACTCTCAAGTCTAAATCCGGTCTGATCATCTTCTATCTGAAGCTACGTCACAATAATCTTCCCAAGTTGACTGGGTTCATCTTCTTCGGGCTGGATATTCGACACCTGACCATCCACAACTCCAGCCTGGCCGTGGTCGAGGAGTCTTCGCTCAGCTCCATTGGTAAGTTCTCCAGTTGTTAAAGATTTAGTTTCAGCCCTTTGTTAATAATTCGGAAGCCAGCCTAGTTAGCATGGTTGGTAGCGCGTCTGCCTTGTAAGCGCTAGGCCACGGGTTCGATTCCCACCCGAAGGGGATTTTATTGTGAAGGGATAAGGTTCGTTCTCTGAACAGTTGGTTTTCTCCTATCCTGTCTTCGTTCTCTCTTCGGTTTCGGGACATTAAGACCCTAGAAGTTACAGTTCCCTCTGTCAAATATGTATCTTAAAAACTCTTCCCTTGTTTTTTCTGCTTTTAACTCTTTTTTTTCCTCATCTGATCCGCATGTCTATCTTCTTTTCTTCCTCTATAGTTCTCTTTTTCGTCTTTAGATTTATCTATTTATCCCTCACCCTTCCCTTTCTTTCCCTCACCCTCTCTTGCTCCCTCTCCCTCCCTTCATCCCTCTTTGTTTTTGTCTTCAACTAACTCCTTATCTTTCAAGGGCATACATCATGTCCTTCGAACATGACACGACTGTGTTCTTTAACAGTCACGTGCGAGGGAATGTGTGAGAGAGAAAACAAAGGAATGGAGGAGGAGGAGGAGGAAGAAGAAGAAGAAGAAGAAGAAGTAGAAACGAACAAGCACTAGGAAAAAGGAGGAAGAGAAGATACTTGAAGAACCCAAGGAAAAAAAAGATAAACAAAGAAGGAGGAAAACAAAGAAGAAGAATAAAAATAAGAAGAAGTAGGAGGAGGAGAAGAAGAAGAAGAAGAAAGAAGACGAGACAGATTGACAAGTAGAGAGTGACAGAGACACATGGAAGAAAGCAGAACCGTAAATAAAGGGAGAAACACAACAAGATCTCTTATCTGAAGAAGAAGAAGAAGAAGAGAGAAAAAAGGGATAGGAGGAAGGGAGGAATCCAAAAGAGATAGAGAAGGAAGACAATGGAAGAAGAGCTAAACAGGGAGGTGTCAGAGAGGAGAAGAGGAGGAGAACGAGGGAGAGAGAGATAGAAAGAAAAAATGGAGATAAATGACATTGAAAGAGGAAGATTAGGGGAAGGAGAGAGAGGAGGAAAAGGGAATGGATAAAATTCCAAAAAAGGGATGCATTAGAGAAGAGAGAAGAAGAAGAGAGCCATAAAAGGGAGGTACATATAAGAAAGTAGGAGAGAGAGAGAGAGAGAGAGAGAGAGAGAGAGAGATAGAGATGAGGGAGGAATAGAGACAGATGACATTGAAAGGATTGGATGGGATAGGTAGGAAAGAAGGGGATGGAAGGAAGACCTTCCTGCTCTCCTTGATTAGATGATCAAAAATGCAAATTGCAAAGCATTTAATCTGGGGAAATAAATCTCTTTTGACTCTGTTAGTCTGTTGCTCTCTTCCTCTCTACATTCAGCCCTGATAATAATGCTGTGTGTATGCAATGTACCTATATTCAGCATGTTATGCAACATATTCTTCTTCCTCTGTCTCCCCTTCTTCTTTCTCCTCCTCCTCCTCCTCCTCCTCTTCCTCCTTATCTTCCTTCCACTTCTTTATTTTTCTCCTCCTCCCCTTTCTGCTTGATGGAAGGAAAGAGTGAGGGAGAGAGAGAAACACAGAGAGATGAGGGTAAAAGAGACACAGATGCCATAGAAAGAAGTGAGATACATGAGTACGAAAGAAAGAGAGAAGGAAAAGAAAGAATGAAAGAAAAAATAAGGAAGAGAGAGAGAGGGAGGGAAGAAAGAGAGAGAGAGAGAGAGAGAGAAAGGGAGAGGGAGGAAGAGGAAGAGAGAGATAAATGAAGAAATATTATGCCTGAGTTCAGGTTTTATTGTCCCCAATTTTGTTTTCTTGTGTATGTCAAGTCCTTCTGCAACAGTTTTTACACATTCAGTCCTTTGGTATGAACGTAGCACAGTTGCAGAAAGTACCACAGCGACAATTTTAGGAGGTGAAAAAAGTTTCAACCCGAGGAGGAACAGTTTGTTGTTATTAACTTTTCTTCTCTTTCTTTTTCCCTCGAAATTTCCTTTTTCTCTCAATTGGCTCTCTCTTTTTCTTCTTCTTTAGCCTCCTTCTCTTTCTCCTTCTCTTTTCCTCTTTCTCTCTTGCCTCTCTACACCAGTACGCACTCCTAACTATTTTTCTCTCTCCTCTTGCTTCTTCTTTTCCTCCTTCTGCTCCTCTTATTGCTTCTTCTTTTCCTCCTTCTGCTCCTCTTATTCCGTCTACTCCCCCTCCTCTTCCTTCTCCTCTTCTTCTTTTTCCTTCGTCTTTTCTGTCCTCCTCTTCCTCTTATTCCGTCTACTCCCCCTCCTTCTCCTCCCCTTCTTTCTCTTCTTTTCTTTTTATTCTTCTCCTTCTTCCATTCCGTCTACTACCCCTCCTCTTCCTTCTTCTCCTCCTCCTGCATCTTTTCCTTCCTTCTCCTTCTCTTATTTCGTCTATTCCCTCTTCTTCTTTTTCTCCTTCCTGATGTTCCGATGTTTTTGTTAAACAATTTCTTTCCTTCACACGAAAATGGGGCAATTGTTGCGCTCTCTCACTCCATGTCTTTATTTCTGTCTCTCACCACCATACCACTACATTTTTTTCATTTCCTCTCTCTCTCACTCATAGCAAAGTCATATCTTCTGTCTCTTACCATACATACATACCACTACATTTTTTCCCCCTCATTTCCTCTCTCTCACACACTTAACAAAGTCATGTCTCTCTCTCTCTCGCCCCCATTTCCTCTCTCTCACACACTTAACAAAGACATGTCCCTCTCTCTCCCATTCTCTCTTTTCTAGTTCATTCTCTATATCTTTCTTTATCTCATTACAGCTTCCAGCTAGGGTTAGACAATCTTAGATACCAGACATTTTAAGTCCTTGTCTCACCTTCTCTCTCTCTCTCTTTATTATTACATCTTCTACCTATCCTCGACAATCTGACTTCCTAGACTCCAGAGCTTCAATCGTCTCTCTCTCTCTCTCTTTCTCCTTCCCTCCCTCTCTCTCTCTCCCTCGCTTATCTCCCTCTACACTGAATACATACATATGTTTATGTCTGTCTTTCATATCTCATCAACTTTCTCCCTATTGGCCCTCTCTTTCTCTCCTTTTCAAATTCCTCTATTCACACTTCACACTTTGATCTTAAACTACTTGTTCTTGTTATTACCTTTTCTTCTCTTTCTTTTTCCCTCGAAATTTCCTTTTTCTCTCAATTGGCTCTCTCTTTTTCTTCTTCTTTAGCCTCTTTCTCTTTCTCTTTTCCTCTTTCTCTCTTGCCTCTCTACACCAGTACGCCCTCCTAACTATTTTTCTCTCCATCTCTTTCGCTCTATTCCACATTCTAGCCTCAGTCTCCTCTCTCCTACATAAGTATATTAAGGTTGTCCCAATAAGAACGCAAGATTTTCTCCCTCCCTCTACCCCAATATTCTCTCTCATGTTATTACAGTACACTTGTGTTTTATTTATGAGTTTAAAATAAGGAGATGTGAGAGATAAAGTGACTTGCTGCATGTTGCTTGGGAAGTGACGGTGTATGTATAGCTCAGGATGTGGTGATGGTGGTGGTGGTAATGGTGGTGGAGAAGGAGGAGTAGGTGGAGTAGGAAGAGGAGGAGGAAGAAGATGAGATGAGGAGGTAGAGATGGTGGTGGTGTGGTTTTTGAAAAACTCCAGACATCACAAACGTAGCACTCGAAAATGGGACATAGCTTTCAAAAATGGGACATGTTTTCGAAAATGGGGCAGACGACACATTGAGTGAAGAAACTAAAAACTAGATGTTTGGTGGTATACGTATAGGTACTTTTCTCGCCAGATGAGGTATTTTGTAGGAACGTAGAAGCTAGTACTAAAAGAAATTCTTTTCTTTTGTTTCAGAATCAAGCTCCAGTAAGCAGTAAGGACGTCGCTGTCAAGAATGACTAAACAAATGTCATAAAAAGAAACGCCAGGAAACGGTTCACCGAACCGGCAGAGAGAGGGAGGGCACCAAAAAACGTCGAAAACAGCTTCTAAACCATCCCTGAGATCGATTGAGCGGGTATACTCCTCTCACAGAATTAGTCCTTGGACAATCCTACACGATTAAAGAGTTCCTCTAAATCCCATAAGAATTCCCTCTTAGAACCTTTTCCACTGAAGAGGACAGAAAAGTCCTTCAGCTAACCTGTAGTGAGTAGAAACATCCCTCTACCAAATCCTGACAAAAGCTTGTCTAGTCTAGGATTCTTTTCTTTATAGTACTGATTCGTTTTACGAAGTCCTACAGGATAAAAATAATCCCTTATCAAATCCCAAAGGAGTCTCACCATTTTTCAAAAGAATCATTTTTCAAATATCCCAAAACGATAGGTAAAGGTTGTGTGAATTTTTTATCGCCAAAGTTCAGAAAAATTTCAATAAATTTTCACACCAAAACGGGAGTTTTTCTTCCTCCTCCTCCTCCTCCTCCTCCTTCTCTTCCTTTTCCTCCTCCTCCTCTTCCCTCTTCCTCCTCCTACTCCTCCTTTCTTCTTCTTATCGTCCCTCTTCTTCCCCTCCTCTAGAAGTTGCAAATCAGCCATGCCCATGGAAGAGGTTGATAAAATAGACATGATGCTTGTGGACAGTCCAGTTACTGGCCTCGTGCAATATGCCATCCAATATAATTGTATAAGCTTAACCCAACTTTTGGGGGCTATTTGACCTTTACCTAAGCCTCAGAGTGGGGCGTGGGATTTTTGTATACGGATTTAAGCTGATTCCCATCTCTTCAATGAATTGGAGACGTAAGAGCTTACGAGTAACCCAACTTTTGAGGCTATTTGCCTCTCCCAAGATCTTGTTTAGACTGCTGGGGTAAAGGGACTTCTCAGTCTCATTCTGGCAGTATAAACAGGGATTCTATTCTAACCTTCCATGTCTCCTGTTTCCAGGAAACTGAAGCGGTTGAACCTGGGCGGTAACGAGCTAACCAGAGTCCCGCAGACATCCCTGTCTAAACTGGAGAACCTGAGGAAACTCGAACTACTGCACAACCGAATAGCTTTGATAGAGGAAGGAGACTTTGAAGGTAAAGGACTTATATATGTTATGCTGAGGTTGTTGTTGTTGGTGTTCTAGCGGCTTTAGCTTTCGCCGAATGGCGATAGCAGAATAAAGAAAAGATGTCTTTTTGTATCTGCTATACACCAGGGTGATGGTCTCTAGCTTTAGCCATGTTAAATTGGCTGGCTCGTCCTGAACCGCAGTCAACCATCGTGAGGACTTGGTCTTTAAAAGCAGAGAGAACCCTTTGAGGAACTGCCAGCTTGCTAGGCTGGTTAGGGTTAGCTGTTCTCCTCCCTGTTTATAGTCCCACAGC
>NW_007380241.1:0-11478 GCF_000475195.1 Diaphorina citri | reverse complement strand
GCGTATAATATCTCTAGTAGCGCGGTCAAACTTTCTTGACTTGGCGGGGCGGAGCGCTACCGCGCTCCTTAATCTATTTTTAGTTGAATAAAACTTTCCCTTTCTCTCTCTCTCTCTCTCTCTCTCTTTCTCCCTCCCTCTTTCTCTGTCTCGCTTGTCTCTTCGTTCCTCTCCCTCTCTAAGATTATAGTTCTATCTCTTCTATGGTATAGTTGTAGAAGTAGAAATGCGTGGGTGTATTCTAATCATATTCCAGACAAGCAGAACCTTTTTGGCCGTTTTTGGCAGAACAGGCAAAGCTCTAACTCAGCTCGGCCTCTCGCAAAACTCTCTAGCCGTGGTATACCCTCACCCGCGCTGAAATCTCTCAACCACCTTCTCAATCTCAATCTCTAATCTCTATAATAATGAACCTCTAATTTCAATAACAATAAAACCTCATTTCAATAATGATGAACCTCTAATTTAAATAGCTCTAACTCAGCTCGGCCTCTCGCAAAACTCTCTAGCCGTGGTACCCTCACCCGCGCTGAAATCTCTCAACCACCTTCTCAATCTCAACCTCTAATCTCTATAATAATGAACCTCTAATTTCAATAACAATAAAACCTCAATTCAATAATGATGAACCTCTAATTTAAATAGTAATGAACCTCTAATAAAATGGGTTTTCTCATTTTATCCTATGTTACAGGCAAAGCTCTAACTCAGCTAGACCTCTCGCAAAACTCTCTGGCCGTGGTACCCTCTCCCGCGCTGAAATCTCTCAACCACCTCCTCCTCAATCTCTAATCTCTATAATAATGAACCTCTAATTTCAATAACAATAAAACCTCAATTCAATAATGATGAACCTCTAATTTAAATAATAATGAACCTCTAATAAAATGGGTTTTCTCATTTCTCCTATGTTACAGGCAAAGCTCTAACTCAGCTAGACCTCTCGCAAAACTCTCTGGCCGTGGTACCCTCCCCCGCGCTGAAATCTCTCAACCACCTCCTTATTCTCAACCTGAACCACAACAAGATCTCCGCTCTGCATTCGAACGCCTTCCAAGGTTTGGACACCCTGGAGATTCTGACCATCTTTGAGAACAAGCTGTCCCTGATTGAACCGGACTCGTTTAAGGGATTGGAGAAGTAAGTTTATCCTCACAGCTAGAGTACACGAGAGGTAAGAAAGACAGAGGAAGAGGTAAAAGAGACCGCGAAAGACTAGAGGTAAGAGAGACAGGGGAAGATCTAAACCTCAGTTAAGCTGTCCCTGATTGAACCGGACTCGTTTAAGGGATTGGAGAAGTAAGTTTATCCTCACAGCTAGAGTACACGAGAGGTAAGAAAGATAGAGGAAGAGGTAAGAGAGACCGCGAAAGACTAGAGGTAAGAGAGACAGGGGAAGATCTAAAATCTAAACTGAGATAATTGTGTATGTCAAGTCCTTCTGCAACAGTTTTAACACATTCAGTCCTTTGGTATGAACGTAGCACAGTTGCAGAAAGTACCACAGCGAAAATTTTAGGAGGTGAAAAAAGTTTCATCCCGAGGAGAAACAGTTTATCTCTAAATTTGTATGTTCTGCCATAACCATAACTCTTTAAATTTGAGACCATCGCCGCGCCGTTTTTATTTCATAGCATTGAAACAACTGCTACATTAGAAGCTCGTGGTTTGTCCTGCAGCATGCTCATCCTGTAGTATGCCCCTCATCAAATGGGCGATAAAGGTGTGGCCACAGATAGTCGATCGACGGCTGGGTGCTGCTGGGTAAACACGAGACAACAGAATTGGTGGGCCGTGGGATTCGAACCGGGATTTTCCGGCAAAAGCGCGTTACCACTGTGCTAACCGTGTCCCCTGTATTATTTACTACTCCTTTCCTCCTTATGCTTCTATTAATGGAGAAGGCCATGGACTATGCAGTACCGAACAGGTCGCCCAAACACATAAAGCCTTTTTTTTCTGAATTTTAAACAAGACGGAGCCAAGGAATACAAGGATATCACTTAATCCATTTTATGTGTGTTCCAGTAGGATGCTATTCGGGGAGATACATTAAACAAATGAGAAATACACATATCAGCAAAGAAACGACCACTTGACATACAGGGTGGTCAGTTCCCTCCTTTTTGAAAACATAGGGTGTTTGAAAATTCCAAACACGAGAGCAATCAGTTAAATGCATTCGTATTTCGATTGCAAATGAAGAGATTTTCGGAGCCAAGGAATACAAGGATATCACTTAATCCATTTTATGTGTGTTCCAGTAGGATGCTATTCGGGGAGATACATTAAACAAATGAAAAATACACATATCAGCAAAGAAACGACCACTTGACATACAGGGTGGTCAGTTCCCTCCGTTTTGAAAATATAGGAGGGTGTTTGAAAATTCCACACACGAGAGCAATCAGTTAAATGCATTCGTATTTCGATTGCAAATGAAGAGATTTGTTGGAAGGATCTAAAAGGCAAAAATCGAAAGTCGATAGCTACAGAAAGCAGGAGTCTTTTTTACTGGTTGATATACACTGTCCACCATTAAATGAAATATCTCTCTCTCCACCATTAAATGATTTTTTTTTTGCAAAAACAATTTATTCGGGGGCGAAAATAAAAAGGCAAATTCAAAAGCGACAAAAAGCAGCAGCCACAGAAAGTTTTTTTTTCTACGACACAATAAAGGTTGTGTGAATTTTTTATCGCCAAAGTTCAGAAAAATTTCAATAAATTTTCACACCAAAATGGGAGTTTTTCTTCCTCTTCCTCCTCCTCCTCCTTCTCCCTTTTCCTCCTCCTACTCCTCCTTTCTTCTTCTTATCGTCCCTCTTCTTCCTCCTCCCTCTTCTCCTTCTCTTCCTCCTTCTTCTCCTTCTCCTCCTCCTCCCCCTACTCCTCCTTTCTTCTTTTCCTCCTTCCTCTTCTCCCCCTCCTCTTCCTTTCCCTCCTCCTGTGTGAATTTTTTATCGCCAAAGTTCAGAAAAATTTCAATAAATTTTCACACCAAAACGGGAGTTTTTCTTCCTCTTCCTCCTCCTCTTCTTCTTATCGTCTCTCTTCTTCCCCTCTTCCTCCTCCCTCTTCTCCTTCTCCTCCCCCTACTCCTCCTTTCTTCTTCTTTTCCTCCTCCTTATTCTCCTCCTTCTCCCTCTTCCTCCTCCTACTCCTCCTCTTTCTTCTTCTTATCGTCCCTCTTCTTCCTCCTCCCTTTTCTCCTTCTCTTCCTCCTTCTTCTCCTTCTCCTCCTCCTCCCCCTACTCCTCCTTTCTTCTTTTCCTCCTTCCTCTTCTTCCTCTTCTCCCCCTCCTCTTCCTTTCCCTCCTCTTCCTTTCCCTCCTCTTCCTTCTCCTCCTTTTTTCTTCTTCTTTTCCTCTTCCTCCTTTTTCTTCTCTTCTCCACCTCCTTCTCTTCATCCCCCTCCTCTTCCTCTTTTTTTTTTTTTTACTTTTTCTCCATTTTCTTTTATCGGAAAGAGTATTAAAGTATAAATCGCTGTTGATTTTTATTTTCCTTTATTTTCTTCCTCCGGGGTGTCAAAAAGTATCAACTTTTTAAAACCCACCTTTTACATGGCGGGAATAAAATTTGTTTTATTTTCTTTTCTTGTTGACTCCCCACACACTATCGTTGTTTCTCGATCTAAAACAATAGGAAATGTATAGGGGTGTAGTCAAAAAGTATCAACTTTTTAAAACCCACCTTTTACATGGCGGGAATAAAATTTGTTTTATTTTCTTTTCTTGTTGACTCCCCACACTATCGTTGTTTCTCGATCTAAAACAATAGGAAATGTATAGGGGTGTAGGTGATCATGGTGGTGCGTCAGTCCAAGTTACAGATTGGAAACAAGGCGAAAGAAAAGGGAGCACGGTTTGTCCAGGCATTGAATAGATCAGTTGCGCTTACTTGGGTGATGTTTCAAAGTCATGGAGCAGGAAAATGAGGACCAACGGAATTTTTCAATTTCTTCTACGTCTTCTAGATCCCGAGATAAATCGATTTAAAAAATACCGGTAAATCTTGAACTTTGACGTCACGGCATACGCTCCCGTAGGCGATGACGTCACATCAAATGTCCCAAGCAAAGCTCCCTCGCAGGCAACGCATTAATGTGTTTGTGCGCATAATACGTTTCTGTCGCAGTTCTTTCTGCTCCTCCGCTAGCGCGCTTCATAGTGGCGCTACCTAACGGACGAAAAAAAACAACTGCGTAAAGTCTGACGTCACACATATTTGAACTCTTTCATTAGAACGGAAAATAAAAATTGAATTTTCGACTTTTTACAGTTATGACGTCACACATATTTGAACTCTTTCATTAGAACGGAAAATAAAAATTGAATTTTCGACCTTTTACAGTTATTTTTTCACATCTTTGAACTCTTTCATTAGAACGGAAAATGAAAATTGAATTTTCGACCTTTTACAGTTATTTTTTCGGAGTTTTGACCTCAGATTTGGATTTTTCACTGAACTCTTTCATTAGAACGGAAAATAAAAATTGAATTTTCGACCTTTTACAGTTATTTTTTCGGAGTTTTGACCTCAGTTTTGATTTTTCTAAATTCTTTACATAGGAATCGACCATTTATTTATAATTTTTACCTATTTGCAACTGCTCCATTCAACACTATAGGGAGTATAGGGGTTTGATTTTTTGAACTTTTTTTAGAAGTTTGATAGAGGCTGATTGAGGAGTTGACGAAAAACGCCGACCCCGTCTGAACACGGTAAAAGGCGAGGGAGCAGAAGAAGAAGAAGAAGAAGAAGAAGAAGAAGAAGAAGAAGAAGAAGAAGAAGAATTCTGACCATCTTTGAGAACAAGCTGTCCCTGATTGAACCGGACTCGTTTAAGGGATTGGAGAAGTAAGTTTATCCTCACAGCTAGATTACACGAGAGGTAAGAAAGACGTATAATAGGTATTGGTTTAGAAGGAAGAAAAAAAAAAAAAAAACAATATTCACAACTACATACGTAATACCTAGCAAGGAAAAATAAATAAACTACAACCAACAACAACAAAACTATTAGGTTACTTCCTACAAAATACAAAAATACCAAATACATAAAATGTACTTGCAAAATGTAAATTATTCATGGATAACTCATTCAGGAGGTTTCTTAATGTTGATGTTGAATCCACCCTGTACATATAGTGCTACCCGTACATTATTCAAAGCACATGTGTAATTTTCCATTTTAATTTTATTAGCCTGAACACTGGCTAATATTTTACAATGTACCCGGCACATGTGTAATTTTCCATTTTAATTTTATTAGCCTGAACACTGGCTAATATTTTACAATGTACCCCAGGTTCACAACGAATGCATTTTTATGTGACGGGGGAAAAAATTCCTCATGAATAGTGTACGAAATCTGTAGCCTTTGACTGCAATTTATGCAAATGTATTGTCTGGACAGGCGACCGTCTGAGATATCATATGATGCTTGAAATATGGGTGGACAGTTGAGTAGCTTCTTTAGGAGTAGCGAATAATGGCGGTATTGTCACAGTGTAAAAAGAAACGTCTCGTGACACGGGAGGACAATTGAGTAGTTTCTTTGAAAGAGTAGCGATCACAGTGCGACATTACCACTTTACGAGTGTTACAAAAAGAAAAATAAACCTATAAATGACAGGAATAGTAAGACTAAAAAGACTTAAGGAACCCATAGGATTTTTGTAAGAAAAGAAACCTCAATTCTAAAGGTGTGTCTACACAAAGTCGACCGGCCGTCGACTGAAACCGTCCACTTTGCCTCGACAACGTAGATTCACCTCGTCCATCGACGGCCGTAAACTATGTGTGGACACAGCTTAATATTGCAATGCCCCTGCTGTAAGAAATTAAACACAGTAGTACAGCACAGTTACTTCTGAAGTTTGAAACGACATGTGACTTTGCAAAGTCAAAGGTGACACCCAGGGCCGGACCTAATACAATTATTTCACCCAGGGCCGGATCTAATGCAATTATTTGGCCCAGGGCCCGAGCTAATGCAATTACAAAGGTGTGCGTCAGTTGAATATTAGATTAGCTTCCTTTCTGACTTTGATTCTAAAGGTGTGTCTACACAAAGTCGACCGGCCGTCGACTGAAACCGTCCACTTTGCCTCGACAACGTAGATTCACCTCGTCGATCGACGGCCGTAAACTATGTGTGGACATACCTTAATATTGCAATGCACCTGCTGTAAAAAATTAAACACAGTAGCACAGCACAGTTACTTCTGAAGTTTGAAACGTCATGTGACTTTGCAAAGTCAAAGGTAACACCCAGGGCCGGACCTAATGCAATTATTTGGCCCAGGGCCCGAGCTAATGCAATTACAAAGGTGTGCGTCAGTTGAATATTAGATTAGCTTCCTTTCTGACTTTCCAGAAGAGCTTTCATTATTATCGCTA
Organism: Diaphorina citri; assembly: GCF_000475195.1. Lineage (NCBI taxonomy): Eukaryota > Metazoa > Arthropoda > Insecta > Hemiptera > Psyllidae > Diaphorina > Diaphorina citri. The sequence goes on along the minus strand of NW_007380241.1, from coordinate 5,070 downwards.
ACCCCAAGCTATACCATCAACCTTTTCTTTATCTTTGTGTTTCCGTTCCTCTTTGACTTTGCTACTCGTTAAAGTTACTCTTTCTTGAATGTGCTGTGTCTCTTCCACTCTGAACATTTTCTCTTTGATGTTTGTCTATTTTCATTTTCGTTTACTTTTCTTTCGCCTCTTCTCTTTTTAATGTTTTCTTACTGGCCTCGTGCAATTTGCCATCCAATATAATTGTATATAAGCTTAACCCAACTTTTGGGGCTATTTGACCCTACACCTAAGCCTCAGAGTGGGGCGTGGGATTTTTGTATACGGGATTCCCATCTCTTCAATGAATTGGAGACGTAAGAGCTTACGAGTAACCCAACTTTTGAGACTATTTGCCTCTACCAAGATCTTGTTTAGACTGCTGGGGTAAAGGGACTTCTCAGCAGAAGTTGCAAATCAGCCATGCCCATGGAAGAGGTTGATAAAATAGACATGATGCTTGTGGACAGTCCAGTTACTGGCCTCGTGCAATTTGCCATCCAATATAATTGTATATAAGCTTAACCCAACTTTTGGGGCTATTTGACCCTACACCTAAGCCTCGGAGTGGGGCGTGGGATTTTTGTATACGGATTTAAGCTGATTCCCATCTCTTCAATGAATTGGAGACGTAAGAGCTTACGAGTAACCCAACTTTTGAGGCTATTTGCCTCTACTAAGATCTTGTTTAGACTGCTGGGGTAAAGGGACTTCTCAGTCCTTTACCTAAGCCTCAGAGTGGGGCGTGGGATTTTTGTATACGGATTTAAGCTGATTCCCATCTCTTCAATGAATTGGAGACGTAAGGGCTTACGAGTAACCCAACTTTTGAGGCTATTTGCCTCTACTAAGATCTTGTTTAGACTGCTGGAGTAAAGAGACTTCTCAGTCTCATTCTGGCAGTACAAACAGGAATTTTATTCTAACCTTCCATGTCTCCTGTTTCCAGGAAACTGAAGCGGTTGAACCTGGGCGGTAACGAGCTAACCAGAGTCCCGCAAACATCCCTGTCTAAACTGGAGAACCTGAGGAAACTCGAACTACTGCACAACCGAATAGCTTTGATAGAGGAAGGAGACTTTGAAGGTAAAGGACTTATATATGTTATGCTGAGGTTGTTGTTGTTGGTGTTCGATGGTTCCTTTCTCATTATCTTTCTTGGATGTGATGTGTTTCTTCCCACTCTCTTCATCATTTTCTCTTTGATGTTCTATTCTTCCCGTTTCTTATTTTCTTTCTTTTACTCGTCTTCTCCGTTTTCTTTACCTACTCATTCTGATGGTTCCTTTCTCATTGTCTTTTCTCTCCCTTTCTTGTATGTGTTGTGTCTCTCCCACTCTCTGCCATTTCCTCTTTGATGTTTGTCTATTTTCATTTTCTTTTGCTCTTCCTTCTCTTCTCCTTTTAATGTTTTCTTTACCTACTCATTCTATTGGTTCCTCTTCTCTCCCTTTCTTGGATGTGTTGTGTCTCTCCCACTCTCTTCATCATTTTCTCTTTGATGTTCTATTCTTCCCGTTTCTTATTTTCTTTCTTTTACTCGTCTTCTCCGTTTTCTTTACCTACTCATTTTGATGTTTTCGTTACCTACTCATTCTGATGGTTCCTTTCTCATTATCTTTTCTCTCCCTTTCTTGGATGTGTTGTGTCTCTCCCACTCTCTGCCATTTTCTCTTTGATATTTGTCTATTTTCATTTTCTTTTGCTCTTCCTTCTCTTCTCCTTTTAATGTTTTCTTTACCTACTCATTCTATTGGTTCCTTTTCTCTCCCTTTCTTGGATGTGATGTGTCTCTCCCACTCTCTTCATCATTTTCTCTTTGATGTTCTATTCTTCCCGTTTCTTATTTTCTTTCTTTTGCTCCCATCTCTCTTCTTCATCTTTTAAGATACGCTTAATCTATCGAATGTAGGGGTAGGAGGTAATGTAGGAGGAGAGTAGAAGAATAGGAGGTAATGGAGGTGTATATAGGAATTGGAGGATAGTGCTAATTACCACTTAACTAGGCCAGTAGTCTAGGGGGAGCCTTTTTAAGCGCCTTTCATACAAGCGGAGGTGTAAGATAGACACACATGTAATTATATCCTATATCCCTCTGTTTGAACGTTTGCCTTTTACTAAACCCCTTTTTTTAGAAGGTTGAGTTAATCGAATTACCGTTTTAGGGTGATCAAACCCTTTGTACTTTATAGGGTAATCTATCTCTTTCTTTCCTTCTCTCTCTTTCTCACTCCGCCCAATGTCATTCTCTCTCCCCCCCCCCCCCCCTCTCTCTCTCTCTCTCTATGTCCTGTTTTATCAGAAGCAACAAATATATTCATGCATGTATTGTATTATACTAAAACTTATGTTATTTTTAAAAAATAAAGTAAAAAACAATTTAATTCAATGTGCACAAAATCAACACGCCGAATTCCGTTGCATTCTCAACACGTTCGCTGCCCCGTTCACATTCACAGGTCTTCACAATCTCGACTCCCTGGTCCTTGCGCACAATCAACTGCGCACGATTCCCCCACGCGTGTTCGCCCATCTGCCCCTCCTCAACTCTCTGGAACTCGATGGCAATCATATTCACACCGTGGACCCGGCCGCCTTCTCAGGCCTCGAAGGTAAGCGACCCATAGGAGAGAAATGACTTCTTTTTTTTATCATTATTTTACTTTTTTAATAGCTAAAGTGTAGTCCTAAATACCTTTTTTCCAGTATTGCCCTGAACGGATAATCCAAAGCATTTATTACAGAGAGAACCCTAATGGAAATATGGGCCTGAAAAACAGCCGAACCCAACCTTCTGGAAACACGGTCCTGGAACATTTTCTTATCTTCATACCTAATTACTAAATCTATCGAATCTCTGACTTTTTCCGAAATCTCAAGTCCTGAGAAATGCGAATTGTTTTTTGAGGTTATTCAAAACTTTGGCCTTAAATAGCGGCCGAACCGCACATTTCACTAGAGAATTAGAGTGAAAAGACCCTTTACATTCTCTGTCAAAACGTGGTCTCATGTATTTGGATCAGAATAACAATAAAATTATTTATTACAATTACCATTATGAATATTGCAATTAAGTGGTACCTACATTCTGCATAATTACATGTAATACCTAGTTACCTACCCACGCTGTCCCTCCCACCTACATATTATAGGTACATGATACTGCTACCTACCTCCTACATATGTACCACCTACGTATATTACATGATATTCCTACCTACCTAGACATTATAAATTATGTAGGTAATTATAGTCAATGCAGGTATTATAGGCAATAGGTACTCATGCTAGTTAACCGTACTCTGGAAATTGCACGTTATTCATATATATGTACGTACTATAACGCTTGTTAACCGTACTCGGGAAATTGCACGTTATTAATATACTATTTCTCTGTTCTCTCCCTATCCCTCTCTGTTTCTTCCCCTCTCTCTCTCTCCTTTTCTCATAAACAAATAAATTACCACCCCCTCTCGCTCTCCTTTCCACATGTCTTTCCCTCCCTCTCTCTCTCTCCTTTCCACATGTCTTTCTCTCTCTCTCTCTCTCTCTCTCTTATCCTCCCCCCCTCTCTCTCCATCACACAGACCCGCGTCGTCTCTTTTCAATCGCTCTCTCCCTCCGTTTCTCCCTTTCTTTCTCCTCGCCTCTCTCAATCAAATAAAATAACTAGCCTCCTCTCTTTCTCTCCATCTCTTTTTTTATGTCTCTTTCTCTGTCCTCTCTTTCTATCTCTCTCTTCTTCCAATCTCTTTCCTCTCCCCTCTTTTCTTCTCCTTCTTTTGTTCCTTCACCCTCTAATGTCTCCTCTCTCTCCATAAATACAAGGATAAGTACATATCATGTACATATTGTATATGTAGGATATAGGAATAATACTGTCAAGCTTGCAGGTTTATAATTTACAAGCTGTATTAAGTTACGTATAAGTTACAGGTACCTCCCCTCTCTCCACCTTCCTCATATACATATGCCTATAGGGAAGTTCACAGCTAACCGTTTCAGGTTTATAATTTACAAGCTGTATTAAGTTACGTATAAGTTACAGGTACCTCCCCTCTCTCCACCTTCCTCATATACATATGCCTATGGGGACGTTCACAGCTAACCGTTCCGAGAACGAACATTATCCTTCCTATGGGGACGTTCACAGATAATCGTTCCGAGAACGAACATTATCCGTTCAAGATAAAAACCGCCCCGGACGGGAATCTGCGACCTAGCAGCCTTACAAGGCAGACGCACTACCAACCAAGATAACTAGGCTGGCTAGTATAACTTTTAAAACGAGTCAGGATGAGATTTTCCTTTATTAATTATTTCTCTGTTCTCTCCCTATCCCTCTCTGTTTCTTCCCCTCTCTCTCTCTCCTTTTCTCATAAACAAATAAATTACCACCCCCTCTCGCTCTCCTTTCCACATGTCTTTCCCTCCCTCTCTCTCTCTCCTTTCCACATGTCTTTCTCTCTCTCTCTCTCTCTCTCTCTTATCCTCCCCCCCTCTCTCTCCATCACACAGACCCGCGTCGTCTCTTTTCAATCGCTCTCTCCCTCCGTTTCTCCCTTTCTTTCTCCTCGCCTCTCTCAATCAAATAAAATAACTAGCCTCCTCTCTTTCTCTCTCCGTCTCTTTTTTTATGTCTCTTTCTCTGTCCTCTCTTTCTATCTCTCTCTTCTTCCAATCTCTTTCTCCTCTTTTTTTCTCCTTCTTTTGTTCCTTCACCCTCTAATGTCTCCTCTCTCTCCATAAATACATGGATAAGTACATATCATGTACATATTGTATATGTAGGATGTAGGAATAATACTGTCAAGCTTGCAGGTTTATAATTTACAAGCTGTATTAAGTTACGTTTACGTATAAGTTACAGGTACCTCCCCTCTCTCCACCTTCCTCATATACATATGCCTATAGGGAAGTTCACAGCTAACGTTCCGAGAACGAACATTATCCGTCCTATGGGGACGTTCACAGATAATCGTTCCGAGAACGAACATTATCCGTTCAAGATAAAAACCGCCCCGGACGGGAATCTGCGACCTAGCAGCCTTA
>NW_007380240.1:2943-27845 GCF_000475195.1 Diaphorina citri | reverse complement strand
CTTTAGGATTATCCGAAGACTTCACCATCTCCAAAGGCACTCGTCAAGGCTGTATTATCTCTCCTCTGCTTTTCAACATTTATGTTGAACAAATCATTAAGGAATCCATTGCCGATAATGAACATGGAGTCACTATCAATAACCGAGTGATAAACAACTTGAGGTACGCTGATGATTTGGTATTGTTATCATCCGATAGGAATGGTTTAAAAACACTCCTAAAGAAGTTACATGATGCCTCCACAAAGTATAATATGAAAATTAATGTGAAGAAATCGAAGTACATGAGAATGAGCAAAAAAGAACATAGAAGACTCACAAACATCGATGTCAATGGACAAGTATTTGAAGAGGTGGCAAAATATAAATATTTAGGAAGTGAAATAACTAATGATGGACGCTGCCAAGTAGAAATCAACAAGAGGATAGGCATAGCGAAAAATGCCTTCTGGAAACACCGAGATCTAATGACAAGAAATATATCCAAGACCACTAAACTTAGACTTCTGAAGACATACGTATTTTCCATATTAACATACGGCTGCGAAGCTTGGACTATACACCCCGAAAACTTCCCCTCTATCAAACTTCACTTCAAACTTCCCCTCTATCAAACTTCACTTCAAACTTCCCCTCTATCAAACTTCACTTCAAACTTCCCCTCTATCAAACTTCACTTCAAACTTCCCCTCTATCAAACTTCACTTCAAACTTCCCCTCTATCAAACTTCACTTCAAACTTCCCCTCTATCAAACTTCACTTCAAACTTCCCCTCTATCAAACTTCACTTCAAACTTCCCCTCTATCAAACTTCACTTCAAACTTCCCCTCTATCAAACTTCACTTCAAACTTCCCCTCTATCAAACTTCACTTCAAACTTCCCCTCTATCAAACTTCACTTCAAACTTCCCCTCTATCAAACTTCACTTCAAACTTCCCCTCTATCAAACTTCACTTCAAACTTCCCCTCTATCAAACTTCACTTCAAACTTCCCCTCTATCAAACTTCACTTCAAACTTCCCCTCTATCAAACTTCACTTCAAACTTCCCCTCTATCAAACTTCACTTCAAACTTCCCCTCTATCAAACTTCACTTCAAACTTCCCCTCTATCAAACTTCACTTCAAACTTCCCCTCTATCAAACTTCACTTCAAACTTCCCCTCTATCAAACTTCACTTCAAACTTCCCCTCTATCAAACTTCACTTCAAACTTCCCCTCTATCAAACTTCACTTCAAACTTCCCCTCTATCAAACTTCACTTCAAACTTCCCCTCTATCAAACTTCACTTCAAACTTCCCCTCTATCAAACTTCACTTCAAACTTCCCCTCTATCAAACTTCACTTCAAACTTCCCCTCTATCAAACTTCACTTCAAACTTCCCCTCTATCAAACTTCACTTCAAACTTCCCCTCTATCAAACTTCACTTCAAACTTCCCCTCTATCAAACTTCACTTCAAACTTCCCCTCTATCAAACTTCACTTCAAACTTCCCCTCTATCAAACTTCACTTCAAACTTCCCCTCTATCAAACTTCACTTCAAACTTCCCCTCTATCAAACTTCACTTCAAACTTCCCCTCTATCAAACTTCACTTCAAACTTCCCCTCTATCAAACTTCACTTCAAACTTCCCCTCTATCAAACTTCACTTCAAACTTCCCCTCTATCAAACTTCACTTCAAACTTCCCCTCTATCAAACTTCACTTCAAACTTCCCCTCTATCAAACTTCACTTCAAACTTCCCCTCTATCAAACTTCACTTCAAACTTCCCCTCTATCAAACTTCACTTCAAACTTCCCCTCTATCAAACTTCACTTCAAACTTCCCCTCTATCAAACTTCACTTCAAACTTCCCCTCTATCAAACTTCACTTCAAACTTCCCCTCTATCAAACTTCACTTCAAACTTCCCCTCTATCAAACTTCACTTCAAACTTCCCCTCTATCAAACTTCACTTCAAACTTCCCCTCTATCAAACTTCACTTCAAACTTCCCCTCTATCAAACTTCACTTCAAACTTCCCCTCTATCAAACTTCACTTCAAACTTCCCCTCTATCAAACTTCACTTCAAACTTCCCCTCTATCAAACTTCACTTCAAACTTCCCCTCTATCAAACTTCACTTCAAACTTCCCCTCTATCAAACTTCACTTCAAACTTCCCCTCTATCAAACTTCACTTCAAACTTCCCCTCTATCAAACTTCACTTCAAACTTCCCCTCTATCAAACTTCACTTCAAACTTCCCCTCTATCAAACTTCACTTCAAACTTCCCCTCTATCAAACTTCACTTCAAACTTCCCCTCTATCAAACTTCACTTCAAACTTCCCCTCTATCAAACTTCACTTCAAACTTCCCCTCTATCAAACTTCACTTCAAACTTCCCCTCTATCAAACTTCACTTCAAACTTCCCCTCTATCAAACTTCACTTCAAACTTCCCCTCTATCAAACTTCACTTCAAACTTCCCCTCTATCAAACTTCACTTCAAACTTCCCCTCTATCAAACTTCACTTCAAACTTCCCCTCTATCAAACTTCACTTCAAACTTCCCCTCTATCAAACTTCACTTCAAACTTCCCCTCTATCAAACTTCACTTCAAACTTCCCCTCTATCAAACTTCACTTTAACTATTCAACTATTCATTCCAATTTTTTTCTACTTTCGTAATTTTATTTTATTTTTATTATTTATCTAATATTAATAATATTGTAATGTAGGTATTAGTTTGGTTCACATTGAGAGAGCGATCTCCCAATAAGGTTGCAGAATCTTAGGAAATCTTTTTATTGTACATAATTTTGGAAAAATAAAAATCACATATTCAATTCAATTCTTCTTTTTGGTTAAGCATGTTATCACATCATTTAGCATCCATGTTTTGCTCATGATACACACATCACATTGATGGACCGATCTTCAAGTCATTGCTCTTATAGATTTTATTATTACAGCAGTCATGACACTCTGTTGCAATTATTACGTGGTTGTCATAACAGATAATGTGATGCTGACCAAACAAGATCGCAGTCTTCAGAGAAGACATACGTATATCTGGATGAAGAGAATTCCGAATGATCCTAGCACGTATTTGGAATGGTATGAATAGTGAATACCTGAGTGATTTGACCAACCTCAGTGGTGCAGTGGTAAACGCAGTAGACTCTGGATCTGGAGGTTGGTGGTTCGAGTCCAAGTCAAATCATAAAATTTAGCGTAGTTTATTAAGCAGGGAACGACATTGGTGACAAGCATTTATGCTTAACACAAAATGCCTTTACCTGAGTGATTTAATACTTTACTACTGAATACCTGAGTAAATGTTAATAACTTGGTACCATTAAATAATCGTACCTTAGTAAGTTAGTAAAAAGGAATACCTTACGATAAGACCTTAGCAGTTTCAGTTCCCTCTATCAAACCTCTTTGGGGGCAAAAAGGTGAACCTTCGGTTTCACCCTGTAAATGGTCGATTATATCCTGTTGCACCCTGTATGGATTCAGAACCAGGACAGTCTGTGGGTTCCGAGGTAGAGCTGTGGCGTAGGTCTGGCCCTATATGGACATGTAAAGAGGCAGACAAGGTAATCTACCACTGGCATAACTCTACCCATGGCTCATACTGGCGTAACTTTAGCTACAGTCGAACCTGGATATAAAGGACTTGTCTAAGCAGGTGTGACCTCGATAAACTGAAAAAAACAAGTCGTGGTCTCTTTATTTTTGAGACGAAATCCTCTTTAAACAGGAAAACCGAGGCTCTAAATCCATAAGGAGGATTGGCTTTCCTCTATCAAACCAAACCAAAGTCAAACAGGGATGAACAGGACTTGCGTAAGCAGGACACTCCGATAAACTGGAAAAATGCCAAAGTCCGTTCATTTTTGAGTCAAAAACCTCAAAACAGGAAAATGGAGCCTCTTAAAAGCAGGAATGGCTTCTTTCTTTTTACTCGCGAGGCTCCAGACAGAAATCTGGAGCCTCTATAAGCACAAGTATTGTTTTGCTGAACCTCTCTATAACCAGGGATTTGCTAAGATGCTAAGACGTGTTGTTTCCCTCTAACCTGTGTTCACATGGACCTCTATAGGAATGAAAATTGGAAACCTAGAGAGCAGAAACTTACACAAAAACCTCAGAAGGTTTAGATGTAGGGGCAAGTAGCCCCAAAAATTGGGCGAAGCTTATACGAAGCAGGAACTTTTTTAAGCTAGAAACCTCTAGATATAAGCAGGAAAATATTTTCTGTCCCTTGCATGCCTGATGCTTAATCCAGGTTCGACTGTAATGACAACTCTGTGCAAATTTGTGTGCCACACCAAATCCCCCGACAATTGTTTGTTACGTTGACGAGATGACTATTTTTCATGTTGGTGAACAAAATGGTTTGCCAACAAAAATACGTATGAAATTTTTGTGTTGTTTTTGTAGTGGGAGTGAGTCTATAGTTAGCTTGGAAAGTTGCTCGTGTGCCTTTTAGGCACTAGATCTCGTGTTCGGGGCGGATTACATCCTAAACAGATAAAAGGTTCGTTCTCGGAACGGGTGCCTTTATCCTATCCTGTCTTCCTTCTGTCTTCGCTTTTGGGACGATAAGACCTTAGCAGTTACAGCTCCCTCTATCAAACCTCTTGAGAAAAAAAAAGTACCTATCGTAAATATTCCATTTCCCTCTTACTCTTCCCAATGAAATGCATGGATAGCGAAACATTGTATAAAATGTACATTAAAACGGAAAATATCTATCTTCAGATCAATGGGACCAGAGTGAATTCAAATCAGAAAGGATGGAAAAAATCATCAACCGGTGAAAAAATTGCACTTAAATAAGAGGATGGTCCCGGTTGCATTTACCATTATTAGGTATAAAAAGAAATCAACTTTTTATAAACCAATTTTCAAATAAAGGAATTTTTGAATCAACCTTTTGTAAATGAATTTTTACAAGGAATGTCAAGGGTTCGTCTACGACTTGGTAACATTTCCGGTATCCGGTCTGACCTTTCAGACAATACCTTTGTGACCTCTATGATTTGTAATACACCTACCTAAAAAAAATTGTAATTTGGTACCAAAACTAGGTAATACACAAAAGGCAGGACAAGAGTAACAAAGAACATACTACCAACCTAAAAAAAAGAAGAAGCAGAAGAAGGAAAAAAAAAGATGCCAATTCAGGAATTCTGACAAGATAGCCAATCATGAATGCCATACCCAAACAGAACTGGTAGTAAAGTAATTTATGTTTTATTTAAAGCCAAAAGTCACAAAAGGTCCTAAAATCGAAACTCTCGATAATTCGAAATAATAGTCAGGACTCAGGTCCCTCCAATTTCGAATTATCGAGAGTCGACTGTATAATCTTTCAGAGATAAGGATCCTCAGATTCCGAAGTGACAGAGATAAAGTCTCTAACAGTCCCCCAAAAATGAAACAGGTAGATCTAAAACAGGTAGGTGTCTGTGTATCATACCTATAGGTACCATCTGTCAGTTCAGCTCAGAAATATTCTGAGGGGAAAAGAGTTTTAAATCTTTTCTACTTGTTGGTCTTCTTCATCATATTTTTATCTTTCAATAGATCAGTTGCGCTTACTTGGGTGATGTTTCAAAGTCATAGAGCAGGAAAAATGAGGACCAACGGAATTTTTCTTTTTCTTCTACGACTTCTAGATACCGAGATAAATCGATTTAAAAAATACCGGTAAATCGTGAAGTTTGACGTCACGACATACGTTCCCGTAGGTGATGACGTCATAAATCATGACTCCCGCTTCGTTCGTTTGTGCGCAAGCGTTTCTGCGCATTTTGACGTGAAATCTGACGTCACAACTCTTTGAACTTTTTTTATTAGAACGGCAATTAAAAATGGAATTTTTGACCTTTTAAAGTTACTTTTTCGGAGTTTTACTTATGCGACATTGACTTGCGTTCTCTTTAGACATTAGGAATAGGTACCTTACCTATACTATCTGCTTCTGAATAAAACATTTCTTTAATTAAGGCGAAAAAAATAATAAAAATTGCATTACATTTGTCATTAATTTCATTAAAACATTGGAATTATGGTCGAGTTAGGTATTTGGGATTGTTTTTTATTAACCTAGAGTTGTGTTTCTATTGCATATCATTAGAGGTAAATGACATCCATTATGGTTCAACTAGAATTGAACGCTTCTCTATAAAAAGAATCTAACTCATCTAACTCAACCTTTTTGGGGAAAAACTGTCCCCCCTTTTTTTAGGGAAAAAAAGTTTGTGCCGGAAAGGCCTAGACTTTCATATGAAAAGGATCTATCACACTTGGCCGTTTTGTTTTGTTTTGTTTTTTTTTTTTTTTTTTTTTTTTTTTTGAGAGAGAAAGAGTGGTATGAGTTATCTGAGTTTGTCTGGCTGGGGACCACAGGGAGTCAACCAGCTTAGTCTAGCTGGGGGACTTTAAAAAGGGGGTATACCAGCCTGAATTTCTCTTGCTAAAGAAGTAGCAAAGGTTGAGTGTGAAGGGCATCCACTCAGAAAATTTGTAGCCAAAACCAAATGTCAGCCCGAAGCAATCACCCTAGTTAGGACTGATTGAGAGGCTGATGAAAAACGCCAACCCCATCTGTACACAGGAAAGGGGGGGGGGAAAGATACAGAAGGAGAGTGGAGGAAGTTAAATCTGAGCACATGGCAGTGTGTCAGGCCAAGTTCCAGAGAGCATTTCAACTACTTACTAAACCATTACCATCTAGCAACCTATTTTTTAATTTTCTATTACTAAAGTAAAGCAAAGCTATACCTACTAGTAATGAGAAAGTATCACAATCAGTCCAAATTTTTCTCTTCCAGTTGCTTCCCAGAGAGCGGTTTCCTCCTGTACACAGATGGTATACGCTCACCACATCCAGAGGTCGGAAGATAATCATCTGGCTAGCTGTAGCTGATCTTCTAGCTGCGCTTGGTAAGTTAGACACCCTAATATTTTAGATCCTTTTCAAGGGGTTTGATAGAGAGAACTGTAACAAGGAAGCTCTCTAAGTCCCTTAGTTGATGAGAGAAAGAGGACGGGATAGGAGAAAGTTCAGGACACATCTTTGAACTTTTTCATTAGAACGGCAATTAAAAATTGAATTTTCGACCTTTTACAGTTACTTTTTCGGAGTTTTGACCTCAGTTTTGGATTTTTCACTACTTTTTACGTAGGAATCGACCTTTTATTAATAATTTTTACCCATTTGCAACTGCTCCATTCAATACAATGTTAATAGCACGATGAATGTATCAGTTCCCAACAGAGTACTTGAGTTAAGCAACGTTTCGCGTGGTTGGTATCTAGTCACGAGGCCAATGAACAGTCCAGCTATTGGCCTCGCGTGAACATCACTGACGGAAGTTCTGTAACATTCCCGTCCAGTTGGCCAGTTTCAATCGAGGGGGAGGATGAAAGAAGGCCAGAAGTCAGTTTGGGCCCTTTTTACCGTACTTCCTTTTTTTTCGACGCAGAATTTTGTTATCTACAAAACACAAAATTTGTTTCAATATAACTACCTAAGTTTATTTTGTCCGATCGGACTGGAATGTTACCCCAGTTTACGGTACATTATTACTTTGTACCTATTAATTTGTTAATGTAATTTTACACACATATAAAACTGAGGAAAATTGAAGAAAAGGTGGGGGGTATTTCCTGTTTTATATTGGCATATCATATTAATAATGAAATTGATGATGTAACCAATGATACCCTAGGGGGCCAGCACTACTATGTGTGTCTGATATCATCAAAGTATACAGGGTGAACACATGAATACAGCCTTGGTGGTGTTGTGGTCAAGACATTCACCCGGTACGCGACCTAACGCTTATAAGACTACCTTCCACACTAGGCTCCTAGGCTCTCAAACCAATTTCTTTCTATTCAAATTGTAACAACTGCCTTGTAAGCGCTAGGTTGTGGGTTCGATTCCCGCCGGGGCGGATTGTACCCTGATGAGATAATGTTCGTTCTCTCGGAACGGCTGACTTTCTCCTATCCTGTCTTCCTTCTCCCTTCGATTTCGGGACGATAAGAGTATAAGACCTTCTTAGCAGTCACACAGGGTATATTCTATTCTATATACATCTAAAAGTGTGTCCAAACCTAGTCGACCAGTCATCGATTGATACCTATCGATTGATACCTATTGATTGATACCTATCGATTAATACCTATCGATTGATACCTATCGATTAATACATCAATTGATACATCGATTGATACCTATCAATTGATACATCGATTGATAACTATCGATTCACATCGATTGATACCTATCGATTGATCGACGGCCGTTGACTATGTGTGGACAGTGGACACACCTTAATAGATAGTGAGCAGTCACAGTTCCCTCTATCTGGGGGAAAAACTGTTAGTAACATGGAACAAGTTCTTCTAAGCTGTCCGTTTGAGTAAAGCAATACCTTATACTTATTCTATTTTGTTTCAGGTGTATTCGTCAGGTCTATTCTCAAGCTGTACTCTCCTCTAAGCTCCTCTCAGCTACAAATTGGCTATCTATCACTTACCCAATGTATTCTGTTCAATGCGTGGATACAATATTTCTACGGCGTGGCGTGGATATGGACCCTGATCTATTCGATAGACATGACTTTGTCCCTTCAGGAAAAGAAAAGCTACGCATCTTGGTATGACTACAATCTTTTTTTTCTATTTTTGTTGAGATGTACCCCCATTCATAGAATACATACAAAAATATGTATTCCGTGCTAAATGTTGTGATAATAATTATGTAATTTTTTAATTATTTATGCTTAGTTTATATTTTACAATGTTCATATTATTTTTCCTCTTTTTTTTAGGTTTTGTTTCTTTTTAGGTATAATATATTATAATATTTTATAAGGGTCAACTCTAAGGCTTAGGTGTAGGGGCTAGACAGCCCTAAAGGATTGGTTAAGCTTCTATACGAATGACTAGATTATTTATGTAGTTCCTGCTCCGGGTGGGCAATCGAACCCGCGGCCTAGCGCTTACAAGGCAGACGCACTACCAACTAAGCTAACTAGGCTGGCGTGGGCAATCGAACCCGCGCTTAGTGGTTACAAGGCAATGCCGTCTTTTCAAATGAAATAGACTGGTTCTATTACTTTTTTTGATTGTTCCTTCTTATAGGGAAGGTAGAAGGTTAAGTTTATTTTGACATACTTTCCTATAGTTAAGAAAATGTTTTTTTTTTTCTTCTTCTTCTTTACTTTAACAATGTTTTATGCATGATTGCATAATGTTGTTTATTATTCAGGTATTCATTCTGGTACCTATTTATTGTATTTAAATTTAATACACTAATATTTATTTTATTTTTTATCAACAGGTATCATGCTTGTGCGTGGGGTATACCTGCAGCTCTGTCCTACGTGGGCCTCTCTCTCCTGTACTCTGATACTAGCAGGTAACCATACATATTCAATCACAGCTTTATATACATCTAAAAGTGTGTCCAAACATGGTCGACCAGTCATCGATTGATACCTATCGATTGTCATCGATTGACACCTATCGATTGTCATCGATTGACACCTATCGATTGTCATCGATTGATACCTATCGATTGTCATCGATTGACACCTATCGATTGATACATCGATTGACACCTATCGATTGTCATCGATTGATACCTATCGATTGTCATCGATTGATACATCGATTGATACCTATCGATTGTCATCGATTGATACATCGATTGACACCTATCGATTGTCATCGATTGATACCTATCGATTGTCATCGATTGATACATCGATTGATACCTATCGATTGATACCTATTGATTGATACATCGATTGATACCTATTGATTGATACATCGATTGATACCTATTGATTGATACATCGATTGATACCTATCGATTGATACCTATCGATTGATACATCGATTGATACCTATCGATTGATACCTATCGATTGATCGACGGCCGTTGACTATGTGTGGACAGTGGACACACCTCAATAGATAGTTTATATTTATGAACAAAATACTGGCACTCAAACTGCACTGAAGCATCAATAGATCAGTTGCGCTTACTTGGGTGATGTTTCAAAGTCATAGAGCAGGAAAAATGAGGACCGACGCGAGTATCTAAATAAGGAAATGAAAAAAGCAAGTACACATGTAACACCTATGTTGACATTATCAATAATCCACTTTAGCGGGACAATTGGGTATATCAGAGAAGATTTGTCAGTCCTATCCGAGATATTCTATTCTAAAATGATTGCTTTTGTCATGTTAGTTCTGTATGTTTTGAACGAGTATTTGTGTTTCAATGGCTGACTGGAATAGAATGTGAACTCAGGGATAGGTAATTGATTTATTTAATATCTGTGTATCTATTTATCTCACAGGAAGGTCGCCTCTGTAGGCCGAAAAAAACATTACATGAAAATTGTGTTTACCTATTTGCCTGTTTTATTTATAAAGGTGCCAGCAACCTGCAGACTTTTCGCTAGACTTGGTCTTGCGGGACCACTTTCTACGGAGTCTACCGAGTTTGTAGAGTAGTGTACACAAGTCATAGAGCGCTCTAACACTTACACCAACAATTCAGCTATCATATTCTTCGAACAAAATACTCTACGAACTTGGTAGACAAGTCTGGTGAAAAAGTCTACAGTGTATTAGCACCTTTTAGGAATTACTAGGTGCCTAAACCTATTTTTCTTAATCTGTTATTCATCAGACATAGTATCTTCAATAATCTACATATCTTCAAGCTTTAGTGTGATAAATTGATAACATTCTAACTTACTTGGTCATATCGTTCACTTGTTTTTGTTCTCGCCTCTTCAATTTGTTGTTCTTTTTGTATTTGTCCATGCAGTCTAGATATCGACTTTTCATACCAAGCCCCTTCTTCTGTTTATTCAAAGTTTTTCTCTTGTTTTTGTTTGGTTTCACTTTCTTATTCGGTGTTTTTGGTGTGTTGGTTGTATTCTTTGTAAATACACCAGTGTTGAGACTATTGAGTGCATAGTTGACGGTTATAAGTTGCTTTCCTTTCATACTTGCTGTTTTATTTCCTATTGGTCTTACTAACGAGAATCTATTTCGTTGACTCGTGGTTTTCTTGGCTCTTTGTAAATACACCAGTGTTGAGACTATTGAGTGCATAGTTGACGGTTATAAGTTGCTTTCCTTTCATACTTGCTGTTTTATTTCCCATTGGTCTTACTAACGAGAATCTATTTCGTTGACTCGTGGTTTTCTTGGTTTCCTTTCATACTTGCTGTTTTATTTCCCATCGGTCTTACTAACGAGAATCTGTTTCGTTGACTCGTGGTTTTCTTGGTCTTGTCTACGACCTTCTTGCTTGCCACAACCTTACCATTATATTTATCATAGAAGTTCATGTATCTCGAAGGTACTATTTTTTCTTGGTCTTGTCTACAACCTTCTTGCTTGCCACAACCTTACCATTATATTTATCATAGAAGTTCATGTATCTCGAAGGTACTATGATTGCATTCTTGACTAACAAATTCGAAAAGTTGTACGCATTTTGCAAGTTGCTTTTCAGCGTCTTCACTTTCTTTCTGCTCTTCTGCACACTTGCTTTTGTTAGCGTATTTGTTTTCATCTTCAGAGAACTGTTTCTGTTTTTGTAGTATTCCATGTGTTTCGAGGGCACGTTGATGAATTGTTTCAATTTGAAATTGTCAACAAAGCTATTTCTACTGCTGATTTGTTTGTTCATTAAGTCTTTCTTATGTTGAAGTAGCATCAGTTTCAGCTTGTTGACTTGAATAAAGTTGACACTTTGGAACTCTTTGATTTCACTGGGAGTGTCTGGTTCTGGAGGATCTGTAATATGAGAAATGCGTAAGCTGTGTCCACACATAGTCGACTGAAACCATCCACACTGCCTCGATATCTCGATAACATAGATTCTTTGATTTCACTGGGAGTGTCTGGTTCTGGAGGATCTGTAATATGAGAAATACGTAAGCTGTGTCCACACATAGTCGACTGAAACCGTCCACACTGCCTCGATATCTCGATAACAAAGAGTAGTGATTAGTCCTATTTCACTATCGGCATTTGTGGTGCTTCCGCCAAGGAGATGTGAATTTTCAACACCCTGACTGCCAAAACATATTCTATGGTGTTTACCCACAGAAACCCGTGTATTAAAACATCTCCCTTAACACGAGAGACAGTTAGTTTAATTATTGGAATTTTTTCTATGAATTTTCAACACCCTGACTGCCAAAACATATTCTATGGTGTTTACCCACAGAAACCCGTTTATTAAAACATCTCCCTTAACATGAGAGACAGTTACTTTAATTATTGAAATTTTTCCATAAAAAAATAGCAAAATTTCACTCAGAGGCTCTTCTTTCAGTTAACAATTGAAAATACATGAGCGGTCCGTGGCAGCTATGGTCGCTCTATTACACCCAAATAGAAATCTCCTTGATGGAGTCAAAATTAGGTCCGGAAAAAAAATGAAAATACATGAGCGGTCCGTGGCAGCTAGTATGGTCGCTCTATTACACCCAAATAGAAATCTCCTTGATGGAGTCAAAATTAGGTCTGGAAAAAAAAACTATAAAAGGTGGATTTCACCAATGACTTAATCGCAGATTTCACTAATGGGAGACTTTCAACCGTCCAAAAATGAATTTTCAATAATCCAAAAAGGAGTTTTTATTGACCCAAAAAGATTTTTTTTTTAAACTCCTGTTTAGATCATTAAAAACGACAACAACGCTTGAGTTTCATGTGGGACATGAATCCTACCGTAAGAGCGATTCTGGTGAAATTGATTCTGTACGCAAAAGGTTAAAGGTGGATTTCACCAATGACTTAATGGCAGATTTCACTAATGGGAGACTTTCAACCGTCCAAAAATGAGTTTTTAATAATCCAAAAAGGAGTTTTTATTGGACCAAAAAGATTTTTTTAAAACTCCTGTTTAGATCATTAAAAACTGCTTTTTGGATCATTAAAAATTCTCCCATTAGTGAAATCTCTCATTAACTCATGGGTGAAATCCACCATAGTTGTCTTGTTTAACCTGGCATAATTCATGTACCTGGCATACAATCGGGTTCCTGCTGTTTCAAAAACTGGATCCTGTCTATCTCCGCTTTCTTCTTATTTCCCAGGAAGTTTCTTCGTCTTGCCATATTCTCAATTCTTTCCTCATGCTTAACTACTGCCAGTACATTGGAACGATTATCATGCTTAACAACTTCCAGAGCATTGTTACGATTATCATGCTTAACTACTTCTAGCATATTTCCACGATTGTGCATTCTGGCTAAAAAATTCCCGAAGGGACGGGCCCAGCTTGTTTAGATTAGAAACCATTTTTACTGATGAAAATTTGTAATGAACTATTTGTTTCCCAGGTTTTCACTCATCATTCTCGTGTACTACGTGTGTTGGTTGCCCAACCTGATCAATGGTGTCATCCTATGGACCATGTGGTACGACATACCCAAAGACCTTGAACTCACCCTCTGGTATATGATGGTAAGTTATTGATAACGCGCTGGCTTGCCATGCAGAAGATCCCGGGTTCGAATCCCACCGTCGACAAACAATTGTATTCGTTTTTCGGTTGCAAATATTCCAACGGGTTACTTTCTGGTGTTCTCGTGTTGACCCAGCACCTAAATGGGAAGTATTGTGTCTCTTCTCGCTCATCTGATGAGAGGATTACTACGGGATGGGCATGCTACGACACAGACCACACGAGTCTAATGTAACAGTTGTTTCTTTGCTACAAAATGAAAGTGGCGGTGAACACCTCATCTTGGAAAAAGAAAAAAAAAATCTATATTATTTATTCTTTGTTATTTTTTTATGTGTTTGAAAATTAAAACCGGAAATTCTTTATTTATTTTTATGTGTTCAACAAAACATCTACGAAAAACCGTTCCAATTATCTCTAGGATTAGATTCATATCCATATTGAAGTGGGCGTTGGAATTCAAATATATCGGCTTGAATATTTCGACTTGCCCCTTATACAACACAACTTCTTCTTTTTCCTTGCCTTTTTCCGCGTTCAGACGGGGTCGGCGTTTTTCGTTGGCCTCTCAATCAACCCTGGGGTGATAGCTTTGGGCTGACATTTGGTTTTGGCTATAAAAAAAATTACGAGTGGATTACGAGAAATTAAAGGCTGGCATCCTCCCTGTTAAAAGTTCCCCACGCAGACAACCTATGAAATACAACAAGACTTTAAATTTCCCAGATTGAGAGCTTTGATTTCCTGGGAAATTTTATTTCTAATTGGGAATTTGGGACAAAGGCAAAGTGAAACAAGAAGAGGAACTAGGAAGGAAGAAGAAGAAGAGGAGGGAGGAAAAAGAAGAAGGTGTAGTAAAAGTTTGGCATGAAGTAAAAAAAAAGATGGTCCAGGTCTTGTGCTCACCTAGGTTAAGCTACGTTGAGTAGAACGGATAACAGAAACCAATTTTGCATGTTTTTTTTATTTTTAGCCCTAAAAAAAGCTTACGTGGATGTCCAATAGATTGAGTTTCGTTTATGTTTTTAGTTTGATAACTACAAGTTCGGCCATGCCTTTTCCACAAGTTTGGCCATGCCTCGGGATGAACTAGCCGGATTCCGGAGCGAAGCGACGGAATTCAGCTAGTAAATACATATGTACCTGGGCTATGTAATTATGTATGTAACCAAGCTGTACGCTGTATGTCTCTGAAAACAGCTGTTCAGTCTATCCCTCCTTCTACCTCCCTCTAATCAAACACACACGCATACCCCTCCTCTATCCCTCTCTCACCTCCTCCTTTCCCCTACCTTTGTCTCTTCCTCTCCCTCTCTCTCACTCCCTCCCTCCCCTCTCTTCTTCTTCTCCCCCTCTAACTCTTCCCCTTCTCCCTCTCCTCCCCTTCTGTCGTAATGTGTTCATTTTGTCTATCGAGCGTATACAATTAACCCTTTACAGGCTAAAAACAGAGTGGTGAGAATAAGGAGAAGAGAGCATAGCGCATAGAGCATGGCGCAGATAGATGATAGGGGGAAGCAAAGAGAGAAGTGACGACTTCAAACCGCATAGACCTGAGAGCAAAAAGCTCACACTGCTCTTTGCTCTACTTTGTTTCTAGCCTAAGAGTAATTAACGCGGTAATGATGAATATGATTATGAAGTTGATCGATCAAAGTTGTGTCTGTTTGATTTGTAATTTTGGAGCTGACATTTTGGTTTGTCTATGTGTAAAAGTGTGATGATGATTCGCGAATGGTTGATCCGATTGTACTGACATTTGCTAAATATGTTCGATTGTTGGATTGTTGGACACATGGTTGAAATTTTCTCGTCAATTTTTGGGTTCGATCGGGCCTCCAAGGGCTCCTTAAGGGCGCTTCTTCGGAGTAAGTTCTACACTACTTTTTCGGACTAAGTTCTACATTGAACCACTCTCCGATCTTGAACTTATTTGGGGTTATACGGACCAAAAAATACACCTATTTTGTACCAAATACATGAGACCTTGTTTAGACTACGGGAGTAAAGGGACTTTTCAGTCTCATTCTGGCAGTATAAACAGGGTATATATACATGAGACCTTGTTTAGACTACGGGAGTAAAGGGACTTTTCAGTCTCATTCTGGCAGTATAAACAGGGTATATTCTATTCTATTCTATTCTATATTATGTATATTACCAAGGCTTGACATAAATAATGACAATCTTACAAACAAATTTGGGATTCAATTCGGAATCGCCTGATGGTCTTCATCAGATCAGAGAACACCCTGCAGGGTATATTCTATTCTATATACATCTAAAAGTGTGTCCAAACCTAGTCGACCAGTCATCGATTGATACCTATCGATTGATACCTATCGATTGTCATCGATTGATACCTATCGATTGTCATCGATTGATACCTATCGATTGTCATCGATTGACACCTATCGATTGATACCTATCGATTGACACCTATCGATTGATACCTATCGATTGTCATCGATTGATACGTATCGATTGATACCTATCGATTCACATTGGTCGACGGACTCGACGGCCGTTGACTATGTGTGGACAGTGGACACACCTTAATAGATAGTATATTTATGAACAAAATACTGGCACTCAAACTGCACTGAAGCATCAATAGATCAGTTGCACTTACTTGGGTGATGTTTCTAAGTCATAGAGCAGGAAAAATGAGGACCGACGGAGTACCTAAATAAGGAAATGAAAAAAGCAAGTACACATGTAGACATGTACCTATATTGACATTATCAATAATCCACTTTAGCGGTACAATTGGGTATATCAGAGAAGATTTGTCAGTCCCGTCCGAGATATTCCGGAAAAAAACATTACATGAAAATTGTGTTTACCTATTTGCCTGTTTTATTTATAAAGGTGCCAGCAACCTGCAGACTTTTCGCTAGTCTTGGTCTTGCGAGACCACTTTCTACGGAGTCTACCGAGTTTGTAGAGTAGTGTACACACACAGGTCATAGAGCGCTCTAACATTTACACCAACAATTCAGCTATCATATTCTTCGAACAAACTACGAACTTGGTAGACAAGTCTGGCGAAAAAGTCTACAGTGTACTAGCACCTTTTAGGAATTACTAGGTGCCTAAACCTATTTTTCTTAATCTGTTATTCATCAGACATAGTATCTACATATCTTCAAGCAATAGCTTTAGTGTGATAGGTTGATAACATTCTAACTTACTTGGTCGACGCTCTTCCCTGCAGACTTTTCGCTAGTCTTGGTCTTGCGAGACCACTTTCTACGGAGTCTACCGAGTTTGTAGAGTAGTGTACACAGGTCGTAGAGTGCTCTAACATTTACACCAACAATTCAGCTATCATATTCTTCGAACAAACTACTCTACAAACTTGGTAGACAAGTCTGGCGAAAAAGTCTACAGTGTATTAGCACCTTTTAGGAATTACTAGGTGCCTAAACATATTTTTCTTGATCTGTTATTCATCAGACATAGTATCTACATATCTTCAAGCAATAGATTTAGTGTGATAAGTTGATAACATTCTAACTTACTTGGTCATATCGTTCACTTGTTTTTGTTCTCGCCTCTTCAGTTTGTTGTTCTTTTTGTATTTGTCCATGCAGTCTAGATATCGACTCTTCATACCCACTCCCTTCTTCTGTTTATTCAAAGTTTTTCTCTTGTTTTTGTTTGGTTTCATCGGGTCGTTGAGTCGGGGAGAGTCGGGCATGTTCGGGGATTCGTGGAAGAAGGAGACGTTTGTGAAGTAAGCGAGATAGGTGAGAAGACTTGAGGGTTGAGAGGTCAAGAGGAAGGACGGACTAAGCCACACATGCCTCGTTTCGAGATTAATTCGAGTTGAAGTTTAGGAATTGCATACAAAAAGACTTGGAGAGCTGATAACTTCTAAACTACAGTTTATATTGCTATAGTTCCTTTACTAGTGGATAGAGTGCGTTTCAGACTGTGGCTTAGTCCAAAAAACTGAAAAGATATTAATTTCATGTTAGATGTTAACTTCTTTGTCAATGTTTTATTACATAGTACCTATGTTTTAGGGATTTTATGCAATCCCTTATACTCTCGAGAAATTTTTCAATGAAAATTAGAATTGTGTGATTTTTTTTTTATTTTATTATTATTATTTCAAATTTTATTTGATGTGATTGTAATGAAGGGGGTCATTATTATGTCATTGTATAACTGTCCAGGTTTTTAGTGATTCCGGTTTTACCCTCGATTCGGCCACAAGTTACCCGTCTCCTCACATTAACCGGGATTCCCTATATGGTCACGATTCCCTATATGGTCACCCATCCGGATACTAACCACGCGTAACGTTGCTTAACTTCAGTGATCCATAGGTAACTGATGCATTGAAGGACGATGGGATCACTAAAGAATAGAATAGAATGATATATTTGTATTTAAAGTAATAAAACTTTTGTTACAACGGTTTGGTGGGCATACCTAAATTTTATATCAAAAACAAAAGAAAATGGTAATAATTACAAATCTATTTCATACATTTCACTAAAGTTGAGCAACGTTGCGCGTGGTTGGTATCTGGATGAGTGATCGACAGTTTGTTCATTAAGTCTTTCTTATGTTGAAGTAGCATCAGTTTCAGCTTGTTGACTTGAATAAAGTTGACACTTTGGAACTCTTTGATGTCACTGGGAGTGTCTGGTTCTGGAGGATCTGTAATATGAGAAATACGTAAGCTGTGTCCACACATAGTCAACTGAAACCGTCCACACTGCCTCGATATCTCGATAACATAGAGTAGTTATTAGTCCTATTTCACTATCGGCCTTTGTGGTGCTTCCGCCAAGGAGATGTGAATTTTCAACACCCCGACTGCCAAAACATATTCTATGGTGTTTACCCAAAGAAACCCGTGTATTAAAACATCTCCCTTAACATGAGAGGCAGTTACTTTAATTATTGGAATTTTTTCATCAAAAAATAGCAAAATTTCACTCAGAGGCTCTTCTTTCAGTTAACAATTGAAAATACATGAGCGGTCCGTGGCAGCTAGTATGGTCGCTCTATTACACCCAAATAGAAATCTCCTTGATGGAGTCAAAATTAGGTCCGAAAAAAAAAACTTCAAAGGTGGATTTCACCAATGACTTAATTGCAGATTTCAGTAATGGGAGACTTTCAACCGTCCAAAAATGAGTTTTTAATCATCCAAAAAGGAGTTTTTATTGACCCAAAAAGATTTTTTTTTTTAACTCCTGTTTAGATCATTAAAAACTGCTTTTTGGATCATTAAAAATTCTCCCATCAGTGAAATCTCTCATTAACTCATGGGTGAAATCCACCATAGTTGTCTTGTTTAACCTGGCATAATTCATGTACCTGGCATACAATCGGGTTCCTGCTGTTTCAAAAACTGGATCCTATCTATCTCCGCTTTCTTCTTATTTCCCAGGAAGTTTCTCCGTCTTGCCATATTCTCAATTCTTTCCTCATGCTTAACTACTGCCAGTACATTGGAACGATTATCATGCTTAACAACTTCCAGAGCATTGTTACGATTATCATGCTTAACTACTTCTAGCATATTTCCACGATTGTGCATTCTGTCGGCTTGTACCGTTTTGTCGATACCGCCTTGATTTCTACTCAGAGTAAACTTGCAGCTGTTTCGCACAGGCTTTGCGATTGAAGATTTCTCGATATTACCCTGATTCCGACTTAGGGTAAACTTGCTGCTGTTTCGCCTAGGCATTCTGACAGGTCCTTGCCTACTTCCAGCATATTTCCACGATTGTGCATTCTGTCGGCTTGTACCGTTTTGTCGATACCGCCTTGATTTCTACTCAGAGTAAACTTACAGCTGTTTCGCACGGGCTTTGCGATTGAAGATTTCTCGATATTACCCTGAATCCGACTTAGGGTAAACTTGCTGCTGTTTCGCCTAGGCATTCTGACAGGTCCTTGTAACGTTTTGTTTATACCACCTTGGTTCCGACGCAGGGTAAACTCACCCATAGGCATTGTGATAGGTCCTAAGCTTCTAATAGGAGAAAAGCTACCCTGATTTGGTGGTGAATTTGTTGCCGGTCCTCCATTGCCATGGCCAATTCGTGCGAACATATTGGAGTGCGAATCTCTTTTCCCTTGTGCTATAATTCTTTGCCCTTGTGCTAGTGTGTACAGTGTTCTATTTGTCGGAGGTTTTGTTCTTTCGGTGTTTGTTTTCATATGTGCAATAAAAAGCGCAGTTACTATTTTGTTGGTAATATTAGTACTGAGTAATTTGAAATAACTAATTACCTATTTCTTATGTAAAACGTTTATAAAAACGATGAGGTTGCTAATTATTCGATAGAAATGAAATTTGTTTTCGGATATTATTCAGGGTTGTTTTTTTACTGGCTTGTGTTCGTCGATCTACGATCTGCTAGTAGTAACTCCGTAGATTTTGTATGTAATGTAATGTAAATGCAGTTTCTTTGTGTTATTATATCACAACTTCGGTGCTCACTGCAGCTGCAGCATTGTAGGATTTTCCCAATATCTCAATAATCCTAACATCCAATGTTTACCTACCATGCTGGCACCGGTCGCTACATTAAAGAAAAAAATGTAGATTAGAAACTGATGATTTTCCAAAGTTTTAAGCCTGAGATTGCACTTTCTTTTTGGAAAAAAAGGTCTAAAATACTACCTACCCTCAGTAATCTAGAAAGAAATTCGAGTACAATAATGTAGTTACCTACTTACTTACCTACCTACATACTGTTCAAGTACCTTTTTATCTAATTTTACATTTAAGATTATTTTAGTGTGCATACTTAGGTATCTTTTACCTGTTACTTACATGATAGGTATTTATTTTTCAGGAGTAGAAGTAATTAAATATTGACAGTAACAATAGTATGTAAAGAAAGAATAAAAGTAATAATGATAAGATTGATAAGTAATAATAATATTTAAAATAATAGAAAGTAAAAAAACATTGGACTGCTTTAAAAATATCATTCATGGTAGGTAAGATCAGTACTCAGAGTACTGGTTACAACATAGGGCGATTACTCATACAGAAGGTTCCGAAAATTTCAACAAGCACTCTCAAAAAGTGACGATTATAGAAACAACAGGGGTTTTCTGATAAATCAGTTAATTCTGAAGACATGGTTAATGTTATTAAATTGGAAATTAATCAGTTTAAAAGAAAAGTATATAACAATTAAAAAAAGTCTATAATCACTTAATTACCTCAATAAATGGACGAGTTATAGCAAATTAAAAATGAAAAAATCCTTAAGGGTGTCGATGACTGGGTGTTTTACCTTACTATTTTGTTGGTAATATTAGTACTGAGTAATTTGAAATAACTAATTACCTATTTCTTATGTGAAACGTTTATAAAAACGATTAGGTTGCTAATTATTCGAGAGGAATGAAATTTGTTTTCGGATATTATTCAGGGTTGTTTTTTTACTGGCTTGTGTTCGTCCCCCCCCCTCTTCAATATTTCATAATAAACTAAAACAGGTCATACGTCATATACTATCAGGTAGACCTGACAGGTAAGCCTGATGTCAGATCTACCGGATAGTGAATGGTTGGCCTGAGAAAGTGATTTTTTCCCCCCTTGAGGCGCATTAACGATTATGGTTTATGCATATTGTTCGAGCCGTAAAAGTGACATTTCAAAGAAGAAGAAGAAGAAGAAGAAGAAGAAGAAGAAGAAGAAGAAGATGTAGGTACATTATGGTGTATATTTTACAGTAAAATATTTCTCTTGGAGGGTTTCAGCAGTCATTATTTCCCCCCTTGAGGCGCATTAACGATTATGGTTTATGCATATTGTTCGAGCCGTAAAAGTGACATTTCAAAGAAGAAGAAGAAGAAGATGTAGGTACATTATGGTGTATATTTTAGAGTAAAATTCTCTTGGAGGGTTTCAGCAGTCATTACATCTTTGAAGTTCTGCAAAATATATCTGCCTTTTTGGTTCTCCTTATCAAAGTAAAATATTTGATTTGGTTGATTTAAAAATAATAATAATAATTCATCATTGTTCTCCGTTTCCCCAGGCCGTGGTCAACCCGCTACAGGCGTTTTTCAACGGTCTGGTTTACCGTCGCAAGCGCGAGCACATCTCCATCTGGCCGTTCAAGCGTTCTGAGAATACCGGCTACGAGGACACGCCCCTATTGGTGACGTCATCATCCTCTGAGGATCGGCACAGTCCGATTGGTTCGTTGTCGCCGCGATACTTCGGGTCGTTGAGTCGGGGAGAGTCGGGCATGTTCGGGGATTCGTGGAAGAAGGAGACGTTTGTGAAGTAAGCGAGATAGGTGAGAAGAATTGAGGGTTGAGAGGTCAAGAGGAAGAACGGACTAAGCCTCATTTCGAGATAATTGGAGTTGAAGTTTAGGAATTGCATACAAAAAGACTTGGAGAGCTGATAACTTCGTCGCCGCGATACTTCGGGTCGTTGAGTCGGGGAGAGTCGGGCATGTTCGGGGATTCGTGGAAGAAGGAGACGTTTGTGAAGTAAGCGAAATAGGTGAGAAGACTTGAGGGTTGAGAGGTCAAGAGGAAGGACGGACTAAGCCACACATGCCTCGTTTCGAGATAATTGGAGTTGAAGTTTGGGAATTGCATACAAAAAGACTTGGAGAGCTGATAACTTCTAAACCAACAGTTTATATTGCTATAGTTCCTTTACTAGTGGATAGAGTGCGTTTCAGACTGTGGCTTTCTTTCCTCATGCTTAACTACTGCCAGTACATTGGAACGATTATCATGCTTAACAACTTCCAGAGCATTGTTACGATTATCATGCTTGGTTTCAAAAACTGGATCCTGTCTATCTCCGCTTTCTTCTTATTTCCCAGGAAGTTTCTCCGTCTTGCCATATTCTCAATTCTTTCCTCATGCTTAACTACTGCCAGTACATTGGAACGATTATCATGCTTAACAACTTCCAGAGCATTGTTACGATTATCATGCTTAACTACTTCTAGCATATTTCCACGATTGTGCATTCTGTCGGCTTGTACCGTTTTGTCGATACCGCCTTGATTTCTACTCAGAGTAAACTTGCAGCTGTTTCGCACAGGCTTTGCGATTGAAGATTTCTCGATATTACCCTGATTCCGACTTAGAGTAAACTTGCTGCTGTTTCGCCTAGGCATTCTGACAGGTCCTTGTAACGTTTTGTTTATACCACCTTGGTTCCGACGCAGGGTAAACTCACCCATAGGCATTGTGATAGGTCCTAAGCTTCTGACAGGAGAAAAGCTATCCTGATTTGGTGGTGAATTTGTTGCCGGTCCTCCATTGCCACGGCCAATTCGTGCGAACATATTGGAGTGCGAATCTCTTTTCCCTTGTGCTATTGTGTGCAGTGTTCTCTTTGTCGGAGGTTTTGTTCTTTCGGTGTTTGTTTTCATATGTGCAATAAAAAGCGCAGTTACTATCTTGTTGGTAATATTAGTACTGAGTAATTTGAAATAACTAATTACCTATTTCTTATGTAAATCGTTTATAAAAACGATTAGGTTGCTAATTATTCGAGAGGAATGAAATTTGTTTTCCTATTTCTTATGTAAAACGTTTATAAAAACGATGAGGTTGCTAATTATTCGATAGAAATGAAATTTGTTTTCGGATATTATTCAGGGTTGTTTTTTACTGGCTTGTGTTCGTCCCCCCCCTCTTCAATATTTCATAATAAACTAAAACAGGTCATACGTCATATACTATCAGGTAGACCTGACAGGTAAGCCTGATGTCAGATCAGGTAGACCTGACAGGTAAGCCTGATGTCAGATCTACCGGATAGTGAATGGTTAGCCTAAGAAAGTGATTTTTTTCCCCCCTTGAGGCGCATTAACGATTATGGTTTATGCATATTGTTCGAGCCGTAAAAGTGACATTTCAAAGAAGAAGAAGATGTAGGTACATTATGGTGTATATTTTACAGTAAAATATTTGATTTGGTTGATTTAAAAATAATAATGCCAGCCTAGTTAGCTTAGTTGGTAGTGCGTCTGCCTTGTAAGCGCTAGGCCGCGGGTTCGATTCCCGCCCGGGGCGGATTTTATCCTGATGGGATAATGTTTTTAAAAAAAAAAAAAAAAAAAAAAAAAATGTTCGTTCTCGTTCGTTCTCGTTCGTTCTCGGGATAATGTTCGTTCTCGGAACGGCTGGCTTTCTCCTATCCTGTCTTCCTTCTCTCTTCGATTTCGGGACGATAAGACCATAGCAGTTACAGTTCCCTCTGTCAAACCTCTTGAAAAAAAAAAAATAATAATAATTCATCACTGTTCTCCGTTTTAATAACTGCCTCCTTCTCTCTTCGATTTCGGGACGATAAGACCATAGCAGTTACAGTTCCCTCTGTCAAACCTCTTAAAAAAAAGGAAGACAGGATAGGAAAAAGCCAGTCGTTCCGAGAACGAACATTAGAATAGAATAGAATATACCTTGTTTATACTACCAGCATAGGACTGAAAAGTCCCTTTACTCTCGCAGTCTAAACAAGGTCTTATATATTTGATTGGTAATAACATTAGGTACTCGTTCAGGATAAAATCCGCCCCGGGTGGGAATCGAACCAGCAGCCTAAGGCAGACGTGCGGGGTGGATTTTATCATAAACAGATAAGGTTCGTTCTCGGAACGGATGGATCTATCCTAACCTGTTATCCTTCTCTCTTCGCTTTCCGGACGATAAAACCTTAGCACTCCTTCCTCCTTAGCAGTTACAGTTCCCTGTATCAAATCTTTTTCCTAGGTAATTATTATGATTTTTAGCTGGATTCCCTTTTTTTCAATGTCCTCCTTGATTGGTTTTCTTCTCAGATTTCAGGAGGTGTAGAGCTTATCACCCCCGATGAGAAGATCAGAGTGAACAATACGTTGGAAATGCGACTAGAACTGATGGCCCTACAAGCTCTGCCCGATATGAGAGATATATTGTATGGTCCTAATCCGAATAGAAAGTTCGACGATTGATAACAGGCATTTCGATATCCGGCAGAGGGGAAGATTGATATCTGGCAGAGGGGAAGATTGATATCTGGCAGAGATGATTGATATCTGGCAGAGGGGAAGATTGATATCTGGCAGAGGAGAGAGATGTTGATATCTGGTAGAGGGGAAGATTGATATCTGGCAGAGGGGATAGTTGATATTTGGCAGAGGGGAGAGATGTTGATATCTGGCATCTGGCAGAGGGAGAAACGTTGAAACGGTTAACTGGCAGAGATGTTTTTCGAAATGTCAGTTTATGAATCGGTAATTGTTGCCAATATTGCCATAATTCTTCTGAAAGTCGAGTCTTGGTTTATATAAAAAAGACTCATTTCTGAAATTTGTTTTTGCACAAATGTAAAATGCTCATTTTTTACTTGTCTTGGCGGTTT
>NW_007380240.1:0-2737 GCF_000475195.1 Diaphorina citri | reverse complement strand
CTTTGTGTTATTATATCACAACTTTGGTGCTCACTGCAGCATTGTAGGATTTTTTCCAATATCTCAATAAGCTTAACATCCAATGTTTACCTACCATGCTGGCACCGGTCGCTACGCGCATTTATGTGTCATAGCTACTCATTTTCCTCACGAGGCTGAGTGGGCCCCGCAACATCCAGTCACGGAGTCAATCATTTGCTTGATACAAATTTCTTGACCCCGCCGGGAATCGAACCCGGGTCTCCCGCGTGCAAGGCGAGTGCAGTGACCACTACGCCATGGGAGCTGACTGCTCCGTAGATTTTTACGTTTTTTGTGCCTATATTTGCCTATTTTATGTGTGTGATGGTGGATTTCACCAATGACTTAATGAGAGATTTAACTAATGGAAGAAATAATCCAAAAAGGAGTTTTTAATCATCCAAAAAGGAGTTTTTAATATTTCAAAAAGGAGTTTTTAATCATCCAAAAAGGAGTTTTTAATATTTCAAAAAGGAGTTTTTAATCATCCAAAAGGGAGTTTTTAGTGATTTAAAGAGGAGGAGTTTTTAAAAACTCCTTTTTGATCATTAAAAATTCTCCATTAGTAAAATCTCTCATTAAGTCATTGGTGAAATCCACCATTAGTGTAGTTTTTGTTCAATGCTATTAATATTGTTAGTAGATAATGATTTTATTTTTGTTAGTGGGTAATAATTTTATTGCGATTTTTTCCTTTTTTTCTAGATTTAGGTATAATAATTATTTTATTGTTAACTTGTGCTCTTCATTGCAGGCTTTCCTCAACTCTTCTGAAAAGTTTATGAAATCATTGATCACTATATTTTTACACTTTCTTTTCACAAATGACCTTGATGCTTGTCATCATGTGAGTAGAATACTTTTGAACGTTATTTAACGAAAACTCATTTCTGCACATTTGCAGAAACGAATGCGCAGAAACGAGTTTTGGTCAACTTACGTCTTACGTTTCAATTATCATCACGTAAGTTAGCGGTGCACCCATCAGATTATCATGACCTTGATGCTTGTCATCATGTGAGTAGAATACTTTTGAACGTTATTTAACGAAAACTCATTTCTGCACATTTGCAGAAACGAATTGCGCAGAAACGAGTTTTGGTCAACTTACGTCTTACGTTTCAATTATCATCACGTAAGTTAGCGGTGCACCCATATTCGCCACCTGTCGAATATGGTCTCGGACTGTGAGGAATGCCTGTGATATAGTAATGAAAATGAAGTTTTTTGTAATTTTGTCCATTCTTGTGATTTTGTAATTTGTATTTCCTCGTACATTCCCCCTTTGATTTTTTTCTGTGTGAAAATGTAATTTTTCTGTGCAACAAAACTGTGGTTAGAAATATGAACGATTTTTTATTACCTTTAATATTTTTCTCACATTTGGCTTTTTTTTTTCTTTCACAAAATTGATCTCCTTTTTAAATCGATTTATCTCGGGATCTAGAAGTCGTAGAAGAAAAAGGAAAATTCTGTTGGTCCTCATTTTTCCTGCTTTATGACTTTAAAACACCACCCAAGTAAGCGCAACTGATCTATTATCATCACGTAAGTTAGCGGTGCACCCATCAGATTATTCGCCAGCTGCCGAATATTGTCTCGGACTGTGAGGAATAGCCTGTGATAGTAATGAAAATGAAGTTTTGTAATTTTGTCCATTCTTGTGATTTTGTAATTATTTGTATTTCCTCGTAGGTACATTCCCCTTTGATTTTTTTCTGTGTGAAAATGTAATTTTTCTGTGCAACAAAACTGTGGTTAGAAATATGAACGGTTTTTATTAACTTTAATATTTTTCTCACATTTGGGGTTTTTTTTTTCTATCTTTCACAAAATTGAGCTCTTCCAACCAACTGCTATGAAAATGAAAATTTGTGCAATTCATTGATTTCTTTCTACTTTCCTTTGGCCTGTCCCTTTTTCTCAGAATTAACATCCTTTGCCACTTTCTTCTTCTAGTACTTTTTCAATCGCAATAGAAATACTTGTGCAATTTCTTATTCCCAACCAACTGCTATGAAAATGAAAATTTGTGCAATTCATTGATTTCTTTCTACTTTCCTTTGGCCTGTCCCTTTTTCTCAGAATTAATATCCTTTAGCATTTTCTTCTTCTATTACTTTTTCAATCGCAATAGAAATACTTGTGCAATTTCTTATTTATTTAACATTTTCTTGTCGAATTGTGACCAATGATTCCTACTGATCAATGAAGTTAAAAATAACAGTAGTTACCACATCCCAAATAGGCCAAAATAGTATAACAAAAAGATATAGGTATCTAGATACAAACTATTTCTTTCTTTTGCTAAGTAACTATTACTGGTATCTACATTTAGATAGGTAAGTCTCCTATTGAAGTGGGAATGCAAAATGCGAAGTTCTGTATGAAATGGGAACCCAGGATTTAATCATTTTATTGCCTTTGCTTTAATTTCCTCTGCTTTACTTGAGTTAAATCTGTTAAATTAAACTTTACAACTACAAATATATATTTCATAAAAACTTTATTTTTCTTGAGTGAGATCTATTCTGAGAAGAAACAAAGACTGATTCTAAAATGGCGATTTTGAGTGCCTTTAAAACGATTTTATTGTCAAAATTTAGTGGTAATATAATTAGTATAATATTTTATTTTTAAAAATCCATTTATCATGTCAACATTTTGTGGTAATATTTAATAAACTATTTTATGTCAAAAATCCATTTATTTAATA
>NW_007380239.1:0-24037 GCF_000475195.1 Diaphorina citri | reverse complement strand
ATTGCGTAAATATCGCCTTAAGAATTAAAAAATATTTATTTAAGCCACCTTTGTATTGATTAAACTTTAAAATTTAAATGTGCGTGTAATTTGCTTTCCTATTTTTTGTGTTGCGTGTAATTATATTTGATTATATTTTACGTGTAATCCCCATTGCGTGTAAAATGTCCCCCAACTAAAAAACAAGCAAATAAACTTAATTATATTATTAAAACATCTGTTAAATCAAATAAAATTATAATTTAAAGATTTTAAAAAATCTAAAAAGTATGTTATTATCGTAAAAGTATGTAAATTAAATTCGAAAAACAAAAACGATTAAATTGCGTAAATATCGCCTTAAGAATTAAAAAATATTTATTTAAGCCACCTTTGTATTGATTAAACTTTAAAATTTAAAATAAGACTTATTTTGATCGTTAAAAATAGAAAAATTAAATTATTATCATGGATTAATCTAAAATTTCAATTTGGAGTTGGTTATCCGAATACTAATCAAGGTTTTCGAGATTTTAAAAAACGTTTTAGATTAAGATTAAAAGAAGTTTTATTTTTTTATAAAAAAGCAAAAAGACATGTACGAGAAAATAAAATTGGACTAATAATAACTTCTTGTGATCTTCATATTTCAAAATTAAATTCGAAAAACAAAAACGATTAAATTGCGTAAATATCGCCTTAAGAATTAAAAAATATTTATTTAAGCCACCTTTGTATTGATTAAACTTTAAAATTTAAAATAAGACTTATTTTGATCGTTAAAAATAGAAAAATTAAATTATTATCATGGATTAATCTAAAATTTCAATTTGGAGTTGGTTATCCGAATACTAATCAAGGTTTTCGAGATTTTAAAAAACGTTTTAGATTAAGATTAAAAGAAGTTTTATTTTTTTATAAAAAAGCAAAAAGACATGTACGAGAAAATAAAATTGGACTAATAATAACTTCTTGTGATCTTCATATTTCAAAATTAAATTCGAAAAACAAAAACGATTAAATTGCGTAAATATCGCCTTAAGAATTAAAAAATATTTATTTAAGCCACCTTTGTATTGATTAAACTTTAAAATTTAAAATAAGACTTATTTTGATCGTTAAAAATAGAAAAATTAAATTATTATCATGGATTAATCTAAAATTTCAATTTGGAGTTGGTTATCCGAATACTAATCAAGGTTTTCGAGATTTTAAAAAACGTTTTAGATTAAGATTAAAAGAAGTTTTATTTTTTTATAAAAAAGCAAAAAGACATGTACGAGAAAATAAAATTGGACTAATAATAACTTCTTGTGATCTTCATATTTCAAAATTAAATTCGAAAAACAAAAACGATTAAATTGCGTAAATATCGCCTTAAGAATTAAAAAATATTTATTTAAGCCACCTTTGTATTGATTAAACTTTAAAATTTAAAATAAGACTTATTTTGATCGTTAAAAATAGAAAAATTAAATTATTATCATGGATTAATCTAAAATTTCAATTTGGAGTTGGTTATCCGAATACTAATCAAGGTTTTCGAGATTTTAAAAAACGTTTTAGATTAAGATTAAAAGAAGTTTTATTTTTTTATAAAAAAGCAAAAAGACATGTACGAGAAAATAAAATTGGACTAATAATAACTTCTTGTGATCTTCATATTTCAAAATTAAATTCGAAAAACAAAAACGATTAAATTGCGTAAATATCGCCTTAAGAATTAAAAAATATTTATTTAAGCCACCTTTGTATTGATTAAACTTTAAAATTTAAAATAAGACTTATTTTGATCGTTAAAAATAGAAAAATTAAATTATTATCATGGATTAATCTAAAATTTCAATTTGGAGTTGGTTATCCGAATACTAATCAAGGTTTTCGAGATTTTAAAAAACGTTTTAGATTAAGATTAAAAGAAGTTTTATTTTTTTATAAAAAAGCAAAAAGACATGTACGAGAAAATAAAATTGGACTAATAATAACTTCTTGTGATCTTCATATTTCAAAATTAAATTCGAAAAACAAAAACGATTAAATTGCGTAAATATCGCCTTAAGAATTAAAAAATATTTATTTAAGCCACCTTTGTATTGATTAAACTTTAAAATTTAAAATAAGACTTATTTTGATCGTTAAAAATAGAAAAATTAAATTATTATCATGGATTAATCTAAAATTTCAATTTGGAGTTGGTTATCCGAATACTAATCAAGGTTTTCGAGATTTTAAAAAACGTTTTAGATTAAGATTAAAAGAAGTTTTATTTTTTTATAAAAAAGCAAAAAGACATGTACGAGAAAATAAAATTGGACTAATAATAACTTCTTGTGATCTTCATATTTCAAAATTAAATTCGAAAAACAAAAACGATTAAATTGCGTAAATATCGCCTTAAGAATTAAAAAATATTTATTTAAGCCACCTTTGTATTGATTAAACTTTAAAATTTAAAATAAGACTTATTTTGATCGTTAAAAATAGAAAAATTAAATTATTATCATGGATTAATCTAAAATTTCAATTTGGAGTTGGTTATCCGAATACTAATCAAGGTTTTCGAGATTTTAAAAAACGTTTTAGATTAAGATTAAAAGAAGTTTTATTTTTTTATAAAAAAGCAAAAAGACATGTACGAGAAAATAAAATTGGACTAATAATAACTTCTTGTGATCTTCATATTTCAAAATTAAATTCGAAAAACAAAAACGATTAAATTGCGTAAATATCGCCTTAAGAATTAAAAAATATTTATTTAAGCCACCTTTGTATTGATTAAACTTTAAAATTTAAAATAAGACTTATTTTGATCGTTAAAAATAGAAAAATTAAATTATTATCATGGATTAATCTAAAATTTCAATTTGGAGTTGGTTATCCGAATACTAATCAAGGTTTTCGAGATTTTAAAAAACGTTTTAGATTAAGATTAAAAGAAGTTTTATTTTTTTATAAAAAAGCAAAAAGACATGTACGAGAAAATAAAATTGGACTAATAATAACTTCTTGTGATCTTCATATTTCAAAATTAAATTCGAAAAACAAAAACGATTAAATTGCGTAAATATCGCCTTAAGAATTAAAAAATATTTATTTAAGCCACCTTTGTATTGATTAAACTTTAAAATTTAAAATAAGACTTATTTTGATCGTTAAAAATAGAAAAATTAAATTATTATCATGGATTAATCTAAAATTTCAATTTGGAGTTGGTTATCCGAATACTAATCAAGGTTTTCGAGATTTTAAAAAACGTTTTAGATTAAGATTAAAAGAAGTTTTATTTTTTTATAAAAAAGCAAAAAGACATGTACGAGAAAATAAAATTGGACTAATAATAACTTCTTGTGATCTTCATATTTCAAAATTAAATTCGAAAAACAAAAACGATTAAATTGCGTAAATATCGCCTTAAGAATTAAAAAATATTTATTTAAGCCACCTTTGTATTGATTAAACTTTAAAATTTAAAATAAGACTTATTTTGATCGTTAAAAATAGAAAAATTAAATTATTATCATGGATTAATCTAAAATTTCAATTTGGAGTTGGTTATCCGAATACTAATCAAGGTTTTCGAGATTTTAAAAAACGTTTTAGATTAAGATTAAAAGAAGTTTTATTTTTTTATAAAAAAGCAAAAAGACATGTACGAGAAAATAAAATTGGACTAATAATAACTTCTTGTGATCTTCATATTTCAAAATTAAATTCGAAAAACAAAAACGATTAAATTGCGTAAATATCGCCTTAAGAATTAAAAAATATTTATTTAAGCCACCTTTGTATTGATTAAACTTTAAAATTTAAAATAAGACTTATTTTGATCGTTAAAAATAGAAAAATTAAATTATTATCATGGATTAATCTAAAATTTCAATTTGGAGTTGGTTATCCGAATACTAATCAAGGTTTTCGAGATTTTAAAAAACGTTTTAGATTAAGATTAAAAGAAGTTTTATTTTTTTATAAAAAAGCAAAAAGACATGTACGAGAAAATAAAATTGGACTAATAATAACTTCTTGTGATCTTCATATTTCAAAATTAAATTCGAAAAACAAAAACGATTAAATTGCGTAAATATCGCCTTAAGAATTAAAAAATATTTATTTAAGCCACCTTTGTATTGATTAAACTTTAAAATTTAAAATAAGACTTATTTTGATCGTTAAAAATAGAAAAATTAAATTATTATCATGGATTAATCTAAAATTTCAATTTGGAGTTGGTTATCCGAATACTAATCAAGGTTTTCGAGATTTTAAAAAACGTTTTAGATTAAGATTAAAAGAAGTTTTATTTTTTTATAAAAAAGCAAAAAGACATGTACGAGAAAATAAAATTGGACTAATAATAACTTCTTGTGATCTTCATATTTCAAAATTAAATTCGAAAAACAAAAACGATTAAATTGCGTAAATATCGCCTTAAGAATTAAAAAATATTTATTTAAGCCACCTTTGTATTGATTAAACTTTAAAATTTAAAATAAGACTTATTTTGATCGTTAAAAATAGAAAAATTAAATTATTATCATGGATTAATCTAAAATTTCAATTTGGAGTTGGTTATCCGAATACTAATCAAGGTTTTCGAGATTTTAAAAAACGTTTTAGATTAAGATTAAAAGAAGTTTTATTTTTTTATAAAAAAGCAAAAAGACATGTACGAGAAAATAAAATTGGACTAATAATAACTTCTTGTGATCTTCATATTTCAAAATTAAATTCGAAAAACAAAAACGATTAAATTGCGTAAATATCGCCTTAAGAATTAAAAAATATTTATTTAAGCCACCTTTGTATTGATTAAACTTTAAAATTTAAAATAAGACTTATTTTGATCGTTAAAAATAGAAAAATTAAATTATTATCATGGATTAATCTAAAATTTCAATTTGGAGTTGGTTATCCGAATACTAATCAAGGTTTTCGAGATTTTAAAAAACGTTTTAGATTAAGATTAAAAGAAGTTTTATTTTTTTATAAAAAAGCAAAAAGACATGTACGAGAAAATAAAATTGGACTAATAATAACTTCTTGTGATCTTCATATTTCAAAATTAAATTCGAAAAACAAAAACGATTAAATTGCGTAAATATCGCCTTAAGAATTAAAAAATATTTATTTAAGCCACCTTTGTATTGATTAAACTTTAAAATTTAAAATAAGACTTATTTTGATCGTTAAAAATAGAAAAATTAAATTATTATCATGGATTAATCTAAAATTTCAATTTGGAGTTGGTTATCCGAATACTAATCAAGGTTTTCGAGATTTTAAAAAACGTTTTAGATTAAGATTAAAAGAAGTTTTATTTTTTTATAAAAAAGCAAAAAGACATGTACGAGAAAATAAAATTGGACTAATAATAACTTCTTGTGATCTTCATATTTCAAAATTAAATTCGAAAAACAAAAACGATTAAATTGCGTAAATATCGCCTTAAGAATTAAAAAATATTTATTTAAGCCACCTTTGTATTGATTAAACTTTAAAATTTAAAATAAGACTTATTTTGATCGTTAAAAATAGAAAAATTAAATTATTATCATGGATTAATCTAAAATTTCAATTTGGAGTTGGTTATCCGAATACTAATCAAGGTTTTCGAGATTTTAAAAAACGTTTTAGATTAAGATTAAAAGAAGTTTTATTTTTTTATAAAAAAGCAAAAAGACATGTACGAGAAAATAAAATTGGACTAATAATAACTTCTTGTGATCTTCATATTTCAAAATTAAATTCGAAAAACAAAAACGATTAAATTGCGTAAATATCGCCTTAAGAATTAAAAAATATTTATTTAAGCCACCTTTGTATTGATTAAACTTTAAAATTTAAAATAAGACTTATTTTGATCGTTAAAAATAGAAAAATTAAATTATTATCATGGATTAATCTAAAATTTCAATTTGGAGTTGGTTATCCGAATACTAATCAAGGTTTTCGAGATTTTAAAAAACGTTTTAGATTAAGATTAAAAGAAGTTTTATTTTTTTATAAAAAAG
The DNA here is from genome assembly GCF_000475195.1 of Diaphorina citri. NCBI lineage: Eukaryota > Metazoa > Arthropoda > Insecta > Hemiptera > Psyllidae > Diaphorina > Diaphorina citri. Next base: position 18,047 of record NW_007380239.1, on the reverse strand, counting down.
CAAAAAGACATGTACGAGAAAATAAAATTGGACTAATAATAACTTCTTGTGATCTTCATATTTCAAAATTAAATTCGAAAAACAAAAACGATTAAATTGCGTAAATATCGCCTTAAGAATTAAAAAATATTTATTTAAGCCACCTTTGTATTGATTAAACTTTAAAATTTAAAATAAGACTTATTTTGATCGTTAAAAATAGAAAAATTAAATTATTATCATGGATTAATCTAAAATTTCAATTTGGAGTTGGTTATCCGAATACTAATCAAGGTTTTCGAGATTTTAAAAAACGTTTTAGATTAAGATTAAAAGAAGTTTTATTTTTTTATAAAAAAGCAAAAAGACATGTACGAGAAAATAAAATTGGACTAATAATAACTTCTTGTGATCTTCATATTTCAAAATTAAATTCGAAAAACAAAAACGATTAAATTGCGTAAATATCGCCTTAAGAATTAAAAAATATTTATTTAAGCCACCTTTGTATTGATTAAACTTTAAAATTTAAAATAAGACTTATTTTGATCGTTAAAAATAGAAAAATTAAATTATTATCATGGATTAATCTAAAATTTCAATTTGGAGTTGGTTATCCGAATACTAATCAAGGTTTTCGAGATTTTAAAAAACGTTTTAGATTAAGATTAAAAGAAGTTTTATTTTTTTATAAAAAAGCAAAAAGACATGTACGAGAAAATAAAATTGGACTAATAATAACTTCTTGTGATCTTCATATTTCAAAATTAAATTCGAAAAACAAAAACGATTAAATTGCGTAAATATCGCCTTAAGAATTAAAAAATATTTATTTAAGCCACCTTTGTATTGATTAAACTTTAAAATTTAAAATAAGACTTATTTTGATCGTTAAAAATAGAAAAATTAAATTATTATCATGGATTAATCTAAAATTTCAATTTGGAGTTGGTTATCCGAATACTAATCAAGGTTTTCGAGATTTTAAAAAACGTTTTAGATTAAGATTAAAAGAAGTTTTATTTTTTTATAAAAAAGCAAAAAGACATGTACGAGAAAATAAAATTGGACTAATAATAACTTCTTGTGATCTTCATATTTCAAAATTAAATTCGAAAAACAAAAACGATTAAATTGCGTAAATATCGCCTTAAGAATTAAAAAATATTTATTTAAGCCACCTTTGTATTGATTAAACTTTAAAATTTAAAATAAGACTTATTTTGATCGTTAAAAATAGAAAAATTAAATTATTATCATGGATTAATCTAAAATTTCAATTTGGAGTTGGTTATCCGAATACTAATCAAGGTTTTCGAGATTTTAAAAAACGTTTTAGATTAAGATTAAAAGAAGTTTTATTTTTTTATAAAAAAGCAAAAAGACATGTACGAGAAAATAAAATTGGACTAATAATAACTTCTTGTGATCTTCATATTTCAAAATTAAATTCGAAAAACAAAAACGATTAAATTGCGTAAATATCGCCTTAAGAATTAAAAAATATTTATTTAAGCCACCTTTGTATTGATTAAACTTTAAAATTTAAAATAAGACTTATTTTGATCGTTAAAAATAGAAAAATTAAATTATTATCATGGATTAATCTAAAATTTCAATTTGGAGTTGGTTATCCGAATACTAATCAAGGTTTTCGAGATTTTAAAAAACGTTTTAGATTAAGATTAAAAGAAGTTTTATTTTTTTATAAAAAAGCAAAAAGACATGTACGAGAAAATAAAATTGGACTAATAATAACTTCTTGTGATCTTCATATTTCAAAATTAAATTCGAAAAACAAAAACGATTAAATTGCGTAAATATCGCCTTAAGAATTAAAAAATATTTATTTAAGCCACCTTTGTATTGATTAAACTTTAAAATTTAAAATAAGACTTATTTTGATCGTTAAAAATAGAAAAATTAAATTATTATCATGGATTAATCTAAAATTTCAATTTGGAGTTGGTTATCCGAATACTAATCAAGGTTTTCGAGATTTTAAAAAACGTTTTAGATTAAGATTAAAAGAAGTTTTATTTTTTTATAAAAAAGCAAAAAGACATGTACGAGAAAATAAAATTGGACTAATAATAACTTCTTGTGATCTTCATATTTCAAAATTAAATTCGAAAAACAAAAACGATTAAATTGCGTAAATATCGCCTTAAGAATTAAAAAATATTTATTTAAGCCACCTTTGTATTGATTAAACTTTAAAATTTAAAATAAGACTTATTTTGATCGTTAAAAATAGAAAAATTAAATTATTATCATGGATTAATCTAAAATTTCAATTTGGAGTTGGTTATCCGAATACTAATCAAGGTTTTCGAGATTTTAAAAAACGTTTTAGATTAAGATTAAAAGAAGTTTTATTTTTTTATAAAAAAGCAAAAAGACATGTACGAGAAAATAAAATTGGACTAATAATAACTTCTTGTGATCTTCATATTTCAAAATTAAATTCGAAAAACAAAAACGATTAAATTGCGTAAATATCGCCTTAAGAATTAAAAAATATTTATTTAAGCCACCTTTGTATTGATTAAACTTTAAAATTTAAAATAAGACTTATTTTGATCGTTAAAAATAGAAAAATTAAATTATTATCATGGATTAATCTAAAATTTCAATTTGGAGTTGGTTATCCGAATACTAATCAAGGTTTTCGAGATTTTAAAAAACGTTTTAGATTAAGATTAAAAGAAGTTTTATTTTTTTATAAAAAAGCAAAAAGACATGTACGAGAAAATAAAATTGGACTAATAATAACTTCTTGTGATCTTCATATTTCAAAATTAAATTCGAAAAACAAAAACGATTAAATTGCGTAAATATCGCCTTAAGAATTAAAAAATATTTATTTAAGCCACCTTTGTATTGATTAAACTTTAAAATTTAAAATAAGACTTATTTTGATCGTTAAAAATAGAAAAATTAAATTATTATCATGGATTAATCTAAAATTTCAATTTGGAGTTGGTTATCCGAATACTAATCAAGGTTTTCGAGATTTTAAAAAACGTTTTAGATTAAGATTAAAAGAAGTTTTATTTTTTTATAAAAAAGCAAAAAGACATGTACGAGAAAATAAAATTGGACTAATAATAACTTCTTGTGATCTTCATATTTCAAAATTAAATTCGAAAAACAAAAACGATTAAATTGCGTAAATATCGCCTTAAGAATTAAAAAATATTTATTTAAGCCACCTTTGTATTGATTAAACTTTAAAATTTAAAATAAGACTTATTTTGATCGTTAAAAATAGAAAAATTAAATTATTATCATGGATTAATCTAAAATTTCAATTTGGAGTTGGTTATCCGAATACTAATCAAGGTTTTCGAGATTTTAAAAAACGTTTTAGATTAAGATTAAAAGAAGTTTTATTTTTTTATAAAAAAGCAAAAAGACATGTACGAGAAAATAAAATTGGACTAATAATAACTTCTTGTGATCTTCATATTTCAAAATTAAATTCGAAAAACAAAAACGATTAAATTGCGTAAATATCGCCTTAAGAATTAAAAAATATTTATTTAAGCCACCTTTGTATTGATTAAACTTTAAAATTTAAAATAAGACTTATTTTGATCGTTAAAAATAGAAAAATTAAATTATTATCATGGATTAATCTAAAATTTCAATTTGGAGTTGGTTATCCGAATACTAATCAAGGTTTTCGAGATTTTAAAAAACGTTTTAGATTAAGATTAAAAGAAGTTTTATTTTTTTATAAAAAAGCAAAAAGACATGTACGAGAAAATAAAATTGGACTAATAATAACTTCTTGTGATCTTCATATTTCAAAATTAAATTCGAAAAACAAAAACGATTAAATTGCGTAAATATCGCCTTAAGAATTAAAAAATATTTATTTAAGCCACCTTTGTATTGATTAAACTTTAAAATTTAAAATAAGACTTATTTTGATCGTTAAAAATAGAAAAATTAAATTATTATCATGGATTAATCTAAAATTTCAATTTGGAGTTGGTTATCCGAATACTAATCAAGGTTTTCGAGATTTTAAAAAACGTTTTAGATTAAGATTAAAAGAAGTTTTATTTTTTTATAAAAAAGCAAAAAGACATGTACGAGAAAATAAAATTGGACTAATAATAACTTCTTGTGATCTTCATATTTCAAAATTAAATTCGAAAAACAAAAACGATTAAATTGCGTAAATATCGCCTTAAGAATTAAAAAATATTTATTTAAGCCACCTTTGTATTGATTAAACTTTAAAATTTAAAATAAGACTTATTTTGATCGTTAAAAATAGAAAAATTAAATTATTATCATGGATTAATCTAAAATTTCAATTTGGAGTTGGTTATCCGAATACTAATCAAGGTTTTCGAGATTTTAAAAAACGTTTTAGATTAAGATTAAAAGAAGTTTTATTTTTTTATAAAAAAGCAAAAAGACATGTACGAGAAAATAAAATTGGACTAATAATAACTTCTTGTGATCTTCATATTTCAAAATTAAATTCGAAAAACAAAAACGATTAAATTGCGTAAATATCGCCTTAAGAATTAAAAAATATTTATTTAAGCCACCTTTGTATTGATTAAACTTTAAAATTTAAAATAAGACTTATTTTGATCGTTAAAAATAGAAAAATTAAATTATTATCATGGATTAATCTAAAATTTCAATTTGGAGTTGGTTATCCGAATACTAATCAAGGTTTTCGAGATTTTAAAAAACGTTTTAGATTAAGATTAAAAGAAGTTTTATTTTTTTATAAAAAAGCAAAAAGACATGTACGAGAAAATAAAATTGGACTAATAATAACTTCTTGTGATCTTCATATTTCAAAATTAAATTCGAAAAACAAAAACGATTAAATTGCGTAAATATCGCCTTAAGAATTAAAAAATATTTATTTAAGCCACCTTTGTATTGATTAAACTTTAAAATTTAAAATAAGACTTATTTTGATCGTTAAAAATAGAAAAATTAAATTATTATCATGGATTAATCTAAAATTTCAATTTGGAGTTGGTTATCCGAATACTAATCAAGGTTTTCGAGATTTTAAAAAACGTTTTAGATTAAGATTAAAAGAAGTTTTATTTTTTTATAAAAAAGCAAAAAGACATGTACGAGAAAATAAAATTGGACTAATAATAACTTCTTGTGATCTTCATATTTCAAAATTAAATTCGAAAAACAAAAACGATTAAATTGCGTAAATATCGCCTTAAGAATTAAAAAATATTTATTTAAGCCACCTTTGTATTGATTAAACTTTAAAATTTAAAATAAGACTTATTTTGATCGTTAAAAATAGAAAAATTAAATTATTATCATGGATTAATCTAAAATTTCAATTTGGAGTTGGTTATCCGAATACTAATCAAGGTTTTCGAGATTTTAAAAAACGTTTTAGATTAAGATTAAAAGAAGTTTTATTTTTTTATAAAAAAGCAAAAAGACATGTACGAGAAAATAAAATTGGACTAATAATAACTTCTTGTGATCTTCATATTTCAAAATTAAATTCGAAAAACAAAAACGATTAAATTGCGTAAATATCGCCTTAAGAATTAAAAAATATTTATTTAAGCCACCTTTGTATTGATTAAACTTTAAAATTTAAAATAAGACTTATTTTGATCGTTAAAAATAGAAAAATTAAATTATTATCATGGATTAATCTAAAATTTCAATTTGGAGTTGGTTATCCGAATACTAATCAAGGTTTTCGAGATTTTAAAAAACGTTTTAGATTAAGATTAAAAGAAGTTTTATTTTTTTATAAAAAAGCAAAAAGACATGTACGAGAAAATAAAATTGGACTAATAATAACTTCTTGTGATCTTCATATTTCAAAATTAAATTCGAAAAACAAAAACGATTAAATTGCGTAAATATCGCCTTAAGAATTAAAAAATATTTATTTAAGCCACCTTTGTATTGATTAAACTTTAAAATTTAAAATAAGACTTATTTTGATCGTTAAAAATAGAAAAATTAAATTATTATCATGGATTAATCTAAAATTTCAATTTGGAGTTGGTTATCCGAATACTAATCAAGGTTTTCGAGATTTTAAAAAACGTTTTAGATTAAGATTAAAAGAAGTTTTATTTTTTTATAAAAAAGCAAAAAGACATGTACGAGAAAATAAAATTGGACTAATAATAACTTCTTGTGATCTTCATATTTCAAAATTAAATTCGAAAAACAAAAACGATTAAATTGCGTAAATATCGCCTTAAGAATTAAAAAATATTTATTTAAGCCACCTTTGTATTGATTAAACTTTAAAATTTAAAATAAGACTTATTTTGATCGTTAAAAATAGAAAAATTAAATTATTATCATGGATTAATCTAAAATTTCAATTTGGAGTTGGTTATCCGAATACTAATCAAGGTTTTCGAGATTTTAAAAAACGTTTTAGATTAAGATTAAAAGAAGTTTTATTTTTTTATAAAAAAGCAAAAAGACATGTACGAGAAAATAAAATTGGACTAATAATAACTTCTTGTGATCTTCATATTTCAAAATTAAATTCGAAAAACAAAAACGATTAAATTGCGTAAATATCGCCTTAAGAATTAAAAAATATTTATTTAAGCCACCTTTGTATTGATTAAACTTTAAAATTTAAAATAAGACTTATTTTGATCGTTAAAAATAGAAAAATTAAATTATTATCATGGATTAATCTAAAATTTCAATTTGGAGTTGGTTATCCGAATACTAATCAAGGTTTTCGAGATTTTAAAAAACGTTTTAGATTAAGATTAAAAGAAGTTTTATTTTTTTATAAAAAAGCAAAAAGACATGTACGAGAAAATAAAATTGGACTAATAATAACTTCTTGTGATCTTCATATTTCAAAATTAAATTCGAAAAACAAAAACGATTAAATTGCGTAAATATCGCCTTAAGAATTAAAAAATATTTATTTAAGCCACCTTTGTATTGATTAAACTTTAAAATTTAAATGTGCGTGTAATTTGCTTTCCTATTTTTTGTGTTGCGTGTAATTATATTTGATTATATTTTACGTGTAATCCCCATTGCGTGTAAAATGTCCCCCAACTAAAAAACAAGCAAATAAACTTAATTATATTATTAAAACATCTGTTAAATCAAATAAAATTATAATTTAAAGATTTTAAAAAATCTAAAAAGTATGTTATTATCGTAAAAGTATGTTATCATCGTTTTATAAGAGAGAATTTTTCTAATTCTTTTTTCTCAATAAGGAAGAAAAAATAATAAAATTAAAATTTATTATTATTAAAATTGCTTATTATTCATTATATTCATTATTTATTTTAAAGTGTTATTATAGCTAATTAATGTTTTATAAGAACAGGAATAAATACAAAACTCCCCCCCCTAAAACCCTGAAAGGTATTATTATTATTAAAATAAATGCCATTAAAAAAGTTAAAGTCTTTAAAAATATTAAATATCGTTATTTAAAAAAAATGAATTTTGAAAAAAATTATTATTGGGATTTTATTTTAATTGGGGCAGGTTTGTGGAATAGTATAATTGCTTGGTACTTAAAACAATATAATCCAAAGTTAAATGTATTATTATTGGAATTAAGTTCAAGTGTAAAAAATCACATATGGTCTTTTCACCAAACAGTACTGAGTTCATCACAATACATGCTCATAAAACCATTAATTACTTATTCGTGGCCATCATATCAAGTAAAATTTCCAAAATTTAATCGTAAAATTTTTAGTGGATATTATTCTATTTGCTCAAAACATCTTAATTCTTATTTAATACGAGCTTTAGGTATAAACAATTTTTTGTTTAACAATAAAACTGTAGAAATAATTACTCCAACATCAATACGCATAAATAATAAAAAAATAATAAACGCAAACTGTATAATTGATGGTAGAGGGTTAAAAAATTCTCAATTCGACGGGATATATCAAATTTTTTTAGGTCAACAATGGAATTTATCTTCTCCACATGGATTAGATATACCAATAATAATGGATGCAACTGTAAATCAAAAAAATGACGAATATCATTTTATTTATACATTACCATTAACCCCTAATAGTTTAATGATTGAAGATACTAGATATACCAAAAAACCTTTTTTAAAAATTGATATGCTAAAAAAATCCATAAAAGATTATGCTATTAAAAATAGATGGAAATTAAAAAATATAGAAAGAGAAGAAATTGGTTCTATACCAATAGCGTTAAAAAATGAAAAAATAATAAAATTTAAAAAAACAATTTGCGTTGGTTTGCGAGCTAATCTTCTTCATGCAACTACCGGGTATTCTTTGCCAATTGCAATTCAATTAGCTGAAAATATTGCTAAATATTCCATTACTACTAATCAAATTAATTCTACTGTTTTGTTTAAATTAGTGAAAAAATTTATTATTAATCATCAAAAAAAACAGCGTTTTTTTTGTATGCTGAATAGATTATTTTTTTTATCAAATTCAAGGTGTCATTTAGATATTATGCAATATTTTTATACTCTTCCAGACAAAATTATTAGAAATTTTTATGCAAATAAATTATCGTTTTTTGATAAAATTCGTATTTTTTCTGGTAAACCTCCTATTTCATTATTTCAAGCTTTATATGCATTTTTAAATTTATAAAAATGAAGAAAGTAATTATAATAGGAGCAGGTATTGGAGGGATAGCATTAGCTATACGTTTACAAACAGCAGGAATTTCTACTATTATTCTTGAGCAAAGAGATAAATTATCATGGATTAATCTAAAATTTCAATTTGGAGTTGGTTATCCGAATACTAATCAAGGTTTTCGAGATTTTAAAAAACGTTTTAGATTAAGATTAAAAGAAGTTTTATTTTTTTATAAAAAAGCAAAAAGACATGTACGAGAAAATAAAATTGGACTAATAATAACTTCTTGTGATCTTCATATTTCAAAATTAAATTCGAAAAACAAAAACGATTAAATTGCGTAAATATCGCCTTAAGAATTAAAAAATATTTATTTAAGCCACCTTTGTATTGATTAAACTTTAAAATTTAAAATAAGACTTATTTTGATCGTTAAAAATAGAAAAATTAAATTATTATCATGGATTAATCTAAAATTTCAATTTGGAGTTGGTTATCCGAATACTAATCAAGGTTTTCGAGATTTTAAAAAACGTTTTAGATTAAGATTAAAAGAAGTTTTATTTTTTTATAAAAAAGCAAAAAGACATGTACGAGAAAATAAAATTGGACTAATAATAACTTCTTGTGATCTTCATATTTCAAAATTAAATTCGAAAAACAAAAACGATTAAATTGCGTAAATATCGCCTTAAGAATTAAAAAATATTTATTTAAGCCACCTTTGTATTGATTAAACTTTAAAATTTAAAATAAGACTTATTTTGATCGTTAAAAATAGAAAAATTAAATTATTATCATGGATTAATCTAAAATTTCAATTTGGAGTTGGTTATCCGAATACTAATCAAGGTTTTCGAGATTTTAAAAAACGTTTTAGATTAAGATTAAAAGAAGTTTTATTTTTTTATAAAAAAGCAAAAAGACATGTACGAGAAAATAAAATTGGACTAATAATAACTTCTTGTGATCTTCATATTTCAAAATTAAATTCGAAAAACAAAAACGATTAAATTGCGTAAATATCGCCTTAAGAATTAAAAAATATTTATTTAAGCCACCTTTGTATTGATTAAACTTTAAAATTTAAAATAAGACTTATTTTGATCGTTAAAAATAGAAAAATTAAATTATTATCATGGATTAATCTAAAATTTCAATTTGGAGTTGGTTATCCGAATACTAATCAAGGTTTTCGAGATTTTAAAAAACGTTTTAGATTAAGATTAAAAGAAGTTTTATTTTTTTATAAAAAAGCAAAAAGACATGTACGAGAAAATAAAATTGGACTAATAATAACTTCTTGTGATCTTCATATTTCAAAATTAAATTCGAAAAACAAAAACGATTAAATTGCGTAAATATCGCCTTAAGAATTAAAAAATATTTATTTAAGCCACCTTTGTATTGATTAAACTTTAAAATTTAAAATAAGACTTATTTTGATCGTTAAAAATAGAAAAATTAAATTATTATCATGGATTAATCTAAAATTTCAATTTGGAGTTGGTTATCCGAATACTAATCAAGGTTTTCGAGATTTTAAAAAACGTTTTAGATTAAGATTAAAAGAAGTTTTATTTTTTTATAAAAAAGCAAAAAGACATGTACGAGAAAATAAAATTGGACTAATAATAACTTCTTGTGATCTTCATATTTCAAAATTAAATTCGAAAAACAAAAACGATTAAATTGCGTAAATATCGCCTTAAGAATTAAAAAATATTTATTTAAGCCACCTTTGTATTGATTAAACTTTAAAATTTAAAATAAGACTTATTTTGATCGTTAAAAATAGAAAAATTAAATTATTATCATGGATTAATCTAAAATTTCAATTTGGAGTTGGTTATCCGAATACTAATCAAGGTTTTCGAGATTTTAAAAAACGTTTTAGATTAAGATTAAAAGAAGTTTTATTTTTTTATAAAAAAGCAAAAAGACATGTACGAGAAAATAAAATTGGACTAATAATAACTTCTTGTGATCTTCATATTTCAAAATTAAATTCGAAAAACAAAAACGATTAAATTGCGTAAATATCGCCTTAAGAATTAAAAAATATTTATTTAAGCCACCTTTGTATTGATTAAACTTTAAAATTTAAAATAAGACTTATTTTGATCGTTAAAAATAGAAAAATTAAATTATTATCATGGATTAATCTAAAATTTCAATTTGGAGTTGGTTATCCGAATACTAATCAAGGTTTTCGAGATTTTAAAAAACGTTTTAGATTAAGATTAAAAGAAGTTTTATTTTTTTATAAAAAAGCAAAAAGACATGTACGAGAAAATAAAATTGGACTAATAATAACTTCTTGTGATCTTCATATTTCAAAATTAAATTCGAAAAACAAAAACGATTAAATTGCGTAAATATCGCCTTAAGAATTAAAAAATATTTATTTAAGCCACCTTTGTATTGATTAAACTTTAAAATTTAAAATAAGACTTATTTTGATCGTTAAAAATAGAAAAATTAAATTATTATCATGGATTAATCTAAAATTTCAATTTGGAGTTGGTTATCCGAATACTAATCAAGGTTTTCGAGATTTTAAAAAACGTTTTAGATTAAGATTAAAAGAAGTTTTATTTTTTTATAAAAAAGCAAAAAGACATGTACGAGAAAATAAAATTGGACTAATAATAACTTCTTGTGATCTTCATATTTCAAAATTAAATTCGAAAAACAAAAACGATTAAATTGCGTAAATATCGCCTTAAGAATTAAAAAATATTTATTTAAGCCACCTTTGTATTGATTAAACTTTAAAATTTAAAATAAGACTTATTTTGATCGTTAAAAATAGAAAAATTAAATTATTATCATGGATTAATCTAAAATTTCAATTTGGAGTTGGTTATCCGAATACTAATCAAGGTTTTCGAGATTTTAAAAAACGTTTTAGATTAAGATTAAAAGAAGTTTTATTTTTTTATAAAAAAGCAAAAAGACATGTACGAGAAAATAAAATTGGACTAATAATAACTTCTTGTGATCTTCATATTTCAAAATTAAATTCGAAAAACAAAAACGATTAAATTGCGTAAATATCGCCTTAAGAATTAAAAAATATTTATTTAAGCCACCTTTGTATTGATTAAACTTTAAAATTTAAAATAAGACTTATTTTGATCGTTAAAAATAGAAAAATTAAATTATTATCATGGATTAATCTAAAATTTCAATTTGGAGTTGGTTATCCGAATACTAATCAAGGTTTTCGAGATTTTAAAAAACGTTTTAGATTAAGATTAAAAGAAGTTTTATTTTTTTATAAAAAAGCAAAAAGACATGTACGAGAAAATAAAATTGGACTAATAATAACTTCTTGTGATCTTCATATTTCAAAATTAAATTCGAAAAACAAAAACGATTAAATTGCGTAAATATCGCCTTAAGAATTAAAAAATATTTATTTAAGCCACCTTTGTATTGATTAAACTTTAAAATTTAAAATAAGACTTATTTTGATCGTTAAAAATAGAAAAATTAAATTATTATCATGGATTAATCTAAAATTTCAATTTGGAGTTGGTTATCCGAATACTAATCAAGGTTTTCGAGATTTTAAAAAACGTTTTAGATTAAGATTAAAAGAAGTTTTATTTTTTTATAAAAAAGCAAAAAGACATGTACGAGAAAATAAAATTGGACTAATAATAACTTCTTGTGATCTTCATATTTCAAAATTAAATTCGAAAAACAAAAACGATTAAATTGCGTAAATATCGCCTTAAGAATTAAAAAATATTTATTTAAGCCACCTTTGTATTGATTAAACTTTAAAATTTAAAATAAGACTTATTTTGATCGTTAAAAATAGAAAAATTAAATTATTATCATGGATTAATCTAAAATTTCAATTTGGAGTTGGTTATCCGAATACTAATCAAGGTTTTCGAGATTTTAAAAAACGTTTTAGATTAAGATTAAAAGAAGTTTTATTTTTTTATAAAAAAGCAAAAAGACATGTACGAGAAAATAAAATTGGACTAATAATAACTTCTTGTGATCTTCATATTTCAAAATTAAATTCGAAAAACAAAAACGATTAAATTGCGTAAATATCGCCTTAAGAATTAAAAAATATTTATTTAAGCCACCTTTGTATTGATTAAACTTTAAAATTTAAAATAAGACTTATTTTGATCGTTAAAAATAGAAAAATTAAATTATTATCATGGATTAATCTAAAATTTCAATTTGGAGTTGGTTATCCGAATACTAATCAAGGTTTTCGAGATTTTAAAAAACGTTTTAGATTAAGATTAAAAGAAGTTTTATTTTTTTATAAAAAAGCAAAAAGACATGTACGAGAAAATAAAATTGGACTAATAATAACTTCTTGTGATCTTCATATTTCAAAATTAAATTCGAAAAACAAAAACGATTAAATTGCGTAAATATCGCCTTAAGAATTAAAAAATATTTATTTAAGCCACCTTTGTATTGATTAAACTTTAAAATTTAAAATAAGACTTATTTTGATCGTTAAAAATAGAAAAATTAAATTATTATCATGGATTAATCTAAAATTTCAATTTGGAGTTGGTTATCCGAATACTAATCAAGGTTTTCGAGATTTTAAAAAACGTTTTAGATTAAGATTAAAAGAAGTTTTATTTTTTTATAAAAAAGCAAAAAGACATGTACGAGAAAATAAAATTGGACTAATAATAACTTCTTGTGATCTTCATATTTCAAAATTAAATTCGAAAAACAAAAACGATTAAATTGCGTAAATATCGCCTTAAGAATTAAAAAATATTTATTTAAGCCACCTTTGTATTGATTAAACTTTAAAATTTAAAATAAGACTTATTTTGATCGTTAAAAATAGAAAAATTAAATTATTATCATGGATTAATCTAAAATTTCAATTTGGAGTTGGTTATCCGAATACTAATCAAGGTTTTCGAGATTTTAAAAAACGTTTTAGATTAAGATTAAAAGAAGTTTTATTTTTTTATAAAAAAGCAAAAAGACATGTACGAGAAAATAAAATTGGACTAATAATAACTTCTTGTGATCTTCATATTTCAAAATTAAATTCGAAAAACAAAAACGATTAAATTGCGTAAATATCGCCTTAAGAATTAAAAAATATTTATTTAAGCCACCTTTGTATTGATTAAACTTTAAAATTTAAAATAAGACTTATTTTGATCGTTAAAAATAGAAAAATTAAATTATTATCATGGATTAATCTAAAATTTCAATTTGGAGTTGGTTATCCGAATACTAATCAAGGTTTTCGAGATTTTAAAAAACGTTTTAGATTAAGATTAAAAGAAGTTTTATTTTTTTATAAAAAAGCAAAAAGACATGTACGAGAAAATAAAATTGGACTAATAATAACTTCTTGTGATCTTCATATTTCAAAATTAAATTCGAAAAACAAAAACGATTAAATTGCGTAAATATCGCCTTAAGAATTAAAAAATATTTATTTAAGCCACCTTTGTATTGATTAAACTTTAAAATTTAAATGTGCGTGTAATTTGCTTTCCTATTTTTTGTGTTGCGTGTAATTATATTTGATTATATTTTACGTGTAATCCCCATTGCGTGTAAAATGTCCCCCAACTAAAAAACAAGCAAATAAACTTAATTATATTATTAAAACATCTGTTAAATCAAATAAAATTATAATTTAAAGATTTTAAAAAATCTAAAAAGTATGTTATTATCGTAAAAGTATGTTATCATCGTTTTATAAGAGAGAATTTTTCTAATTCTTTTTTCTCAATAAGGAAGAAAAAATAATAAAATTAAAATTTATTATTATTAAAATTGCTTATTATTCATTATATTCATTATTTATTTTAAAGTGTTATTATAGCTAATTAATGTTTTATAAGAACAGGAATAAATACAAAACTCCCCCCCCTAAAACCCTGAAAGGTATTATTATTATTAAAATAAATGCCATTAAAAAAGTTAAAGTCTTTAAAAATATTAAATATCGTTATTTAAAAAAAATGAATTTTGAAAAAAATTATTATTGGGATTTTATTTTAATTGGGGCAGGTTTGTGGAATAGTATAATTGCTTGGTACTTAAAACAATATAATCCAAAGTTAAATGTATTATTATTGGAATTAAGTTCAAGTGTAAAAAATCACATATGGTCTTTTCACCAAAATGATATAAGTTCATCACAATACATGCTCATAAAACCATTAATTACTTATTCGTGGCCATCATATCAAGTAAAATTTCCAAAATTTAATCGTAAAATTTTTAGTGGATATTATTCTATTTGCTCAAAACATCTTAATTCTTATTTAATACGAGCTTTAGGTATAAACAATTTTTTGTTTAACAATAAAACTGTAGAAATAATTACTCCAACATCAATACGCATAAATAATAAAAAAATAATAAACGCAAACTGTATAATTGATGGTAGAGGGTTAAAAAATTCTCAATTCGACGGGATATATCAAATTTTTTTAGGTCAACAATGGAATTTATCTTCTCCACATGGATTAGATATACCAATAATAATGGATGCAACTGTAAATCAAAAAAATGACGAATATCATTTTATTTATACATTACCATTAACCCCTAATAGTTTAATGATTGAAGATACTAGATATACCAAAAAACCTTTTTTAAAAATTGATATGCTAAAAAAATCCATAAAAGATTATGCTATTAAAAATAGATGGAAATTAAAAAATATAGAAAGAGAAGAAATTGGTTCTATACCAATAGCGTTAAAAAATGAAAAAATAATAAAATTTAAAAAAACAATTTGCGTTGGTTTGCGAGCTAATCTTCTTCATGCAACTACCGGGTATTCTTTGCCAATTGCAATTCAATTAGCTGAAAATATTGCTAAATATTCCATTACTACTAATCAAATTAATTCTACTGTTTTGTTTAAATTAGTGAAAAAATTTATTATTAATCATCAAAAAAAACAGCGTTTTTTTTGTATGCTGAATAGATTATTTTTTTTATCAAATTCAAGGTGTCATTTAGATATTATGCAATATTTTTATACTCTTCCAGACAAAATTATTAGAAATTTTTATGCAAATAAATTATCGTTTTTTGATAAAATTCGTATTTTTTCTGGTAAACCTCCTATTTCATTATTTCAAGCTTTATATGCATTTTTAAATTTATAAAAATGAAGAAAGTAATTATAATAGGAGCAGGTATTGGAGGGATAGCATTAGCTATACGTTTACAAACAGCAGGAATTTCTACTATTATTCTTGAGCAAAGAGATAAACCTGGAGGTAGAGCTTATGTGTATAAACAAGATGGATTTATTTTTGATGCTGGGCCAACTGTAATTACTGATCCAAATTCGATTAAATTATTATTTGATTTGTCAAAAAATCGCATGGAAAATTATGTTAATTTATTGCCAATAAAACCTTTTTATCGGTTATACTGGGGAAAAGAAAAATTTTTAAATTATGAAGATAATATAAAAGATTTAGAAAAACAAATAGCAAAATTCAACTTAAATGATATAAAAGGTTATCGTCTTTTTTTGAATTATTCAAAAAAAGTTTTTAAAGAAGGATATCTTTCATTTGCATCAAAATCATTTTTAACTATTAATGATATGTTGTTTATTTTACCAAAATTAATAAAAATTAAAGCTTGGAAAAGTGTTTATAGTATTGTTTCGCAATTTATTAAAAACGATTATTTAAAACAAGCTTTTTCTTTTAATTCTCTTTTTATAGGAGGAAATCCTTTTTCTACTTCTTCTATTTATACTTTAATTCATGCTTTGGAATATGAATGGGGAATTTGGTTTCCTAAAGGAGGTGTAGGGGCTCTGATTAAAGCATTAATTAAACTTTTTCAAAATCTTGGTGGGAATCTTATACTTAATTCACAAGTTATTTCTATTTATGTTAATAACAATAAAGTAAATAAAGTACATTTAAAAAATGGACAAATATTTGATGCTGATATAATTGTTTCTAATGCAGATATAATTAATACTTATCGAAATTTGTTGGGTCAATATGCTTTTGGAAAAAAAAAGTATATGAATTTGATTAAAAAGAAAATGAGTAATTCATTATTTGTAATATATTTTGGATTAAGTGAACAATATACTCATTTAGCTCATCATACAATTTTTTTTCCTTCTAATTACAAAAAATCGATTGAAAATATTTTTGGAAAAAATTTTTCAAGAGATAATCTTTCTATATATTTACATTCTCCTTCTGTAACTGATTTATCATTAGCTCCAACAGGTTGTTCTACTTTTTATGCATTAATACCTGTTCCTAATTTGAGTAATTCTTCAATAAATTGGTCGGAAGAAAGTATAAAATTAAAAAATATAGTTTTTATGTATCTTGAACAATATTGTATACCAAATTTACGTAAAAAATTAATAACACAACGTATATTTACCCCGAATGATTTTAAAGATGTATTAGGTTCGTATTTAGGATCTGCTTTTTCATTTGCGCCATTGCTTACACAAAGCGCATGGTTTCGTCCTCATAATCGTGATAAAAATTTAACTAATCTTTATTTTGTTGGAGCAGGAACGCATCCTGGGGCTGGTATTCCTGGTGTTATTGCTTCCGCTAATATAACAGCAGAAATTATATTTAATGATATTAATTTATGATTGATGATTCTATTTTAAAGTTAGCAAATAAAATTATAAAAGCTGGATCAAAAAGTTTTTCGTCTGCCATAAAACTTTTTGATCCAGTAATTCGTTATAAAGTACTTATGCTTTATGCTTGGTGTCGTTATTGTGATGATGTTATTGATAATCAAATTTGTGGAAATAGATCTAAATTTTTAAAAAAAAATGTTAGCATGAAGCACAAATTAAAAATATTGCGAATAAAAACAAAAAGAGCTTGTATTGGATTTAAGATGAAAGAACCGGCTTTTTTAGCCCTTCAAAAAATAATATCTATTCATTCTTTTCCAGTTCATTTGCTTTTTGAGCATCTTGATGGTTTTGAAATGGATGTAATGGAAAGAACTTATATAACATTAGATGAAACATTAGGCTATTGTTATCATGTTGCTGGAACAATAGGATTAATTATAGCTCATCTTATTGGAGTAAAAGAAAAAGATACATTAAATTGCGCTCGTAATTTAGGGATTGCTTTTCAACTTACTAATATTAGTAGAGATGTAATAGATGATTTTTATGTTGGTCGTTGTTATTTACCTTTAGATTGGTTAAGAAATGAAGGTTTAAATAAATCAAATTTTGTATTAGCTGAAAATAGAAAAAAATTATTTAAAGTTGTGACACGTATTTTAGATGTAGCAGAATTTTATTATTCTTCTTCTTTAGTAAAATTGAATACATTACCATTACGATCAACTTTAGCTATTGTAACTTCTTGGAGTATTTATAGAGAAATAGGTATAAAAATAAGAAAATATAAACATAAGGCATGGAATAAAAGACAACAT
>NW_007380238.1:27073-27896 GCF_000475195.1 Diaphorina citri | reverse complement strand
ATAATATAGATAGTGAGGATTATTTATGAGTAGGGCTCACATGTCTTCAAGTAAACAGGAAATGAAAGCATCCAATTCAATATGATTGGTCCGGTACTTCTAAAAAGTTGAGAACCCCTGCACTAGAGAGTATGTATAGAATCCAGAACCCAGAACTCATGGAGAGAGGGGAAGAAGGAGAGGAAGAGAGGGGAATTAGAATAGGAAGAGAGGAAGAGGATGATATTAGGAAGAAGAGGAGAAGAAGGATGATAGGGAATACTTTGCATGATTAATGATCCAATATGGAATGTGAGGCACTCTAAAACAGTGGTGCGTCCCAAAATCCATGAGTTACAGATTTAGAGATGGGGACTGTTGGGAGAGTGGGGGCTAATCCCCACTTGCTATCCCCATGACTCCAGGGCACTGATATTAGCTGATGGGGAGTGAGGACTTCAGGAGCTGCTATAAGGCCATTAGGAAAGAACTGTTTTCATATTATGCTAAACGCGAAACATAACTTGTTATAATTTATGACTTTTCGTTCCTCCGGATCCTTAATAGAATTCTGTAATGTATGAGCTATGACGCTATTCAGATAAACCATGTTTGTATGAATTAAGGGAGGGATATTCAGAATAACTCTGGGTTAAGGTAAAAAAAAATGAAGTTAAGGTGAAAAAGTATTTTTCTTTTTCGATAGTGGAAAATTAATGTACCTTATTTTCATCTCCATCTAAGGATTCTAAGGAAAAAGAAAGGGAGGGAGAAGAATTAACTTTATGATATTCAACAAAAGAGAAGAGGAAAAGGAGAGAGTGAGGGAAAGAAGGAGAGAGGG
>NW_007380238.1:0-26301 GCF_000475195.1 Diaphorina citri | reverse complement strand
TCAGCCATTGGTCCGTGTGTGTATCTGTCTGTAAACAAAATATCTCGAGAACGGTAAGAGCTAGAGACTTGAAATTTGTTAAGTAGATGTTAAATGTGACAATATGTGTTTTCAACAGAGCAACAGTCGGATAATTGAATTCGAAACAGATAAATTGTTGATCAGATTTCAGTTTTTCGAACAACATGGGTACATGGGTCTGTGAAATCAGAGGAGAGGGTCATATATGTAAGTCATATTAAATCATTTCGCTTTTCGCTTTCTTTTTTCTCTCTCTCTCCCTTTAGTCCCTTTCTTTCTCCCTCCCCTCTCTCTCTTTCTCTCTCTCTCTATGATTATGTAAAAGAGACAAAATAAGCCAAAATATAAACAATTTATTCAGTTTCATTGTGAGAGGAAGCGGGGAAGAGTGACAGATAAAGCAGCTAATATTGTTTTATTTTCAAACAATAAAACATTTTGCCTCTGTGTACTTGTACGTAAAACGTATCCAAAACTGGCTTTAGCAAATAAATATTTGTATGTATGTAGAAATATTTATATGTATGTTTAGGTATTTCTCCCTCTTTAGGTTTAGGTAAGAGGGAAAAGTTACCAGGCGATGAAAGAAGATGCGCAGGACCGTGAGAAGTGTGAAGGAAACTCGGTTGATACCTGTCTTTTAGACAGATTTACAATTATATATATTAGGTATTTAAATAAATCATTTAACCCCTTGATCCAACAGGATTTCATAATAATACATTTCCTTCTTTTTTCGACCGTTTTTTGGCGGTTTTCAGCTATACCGACTAAACTGTTAGAGATATTGTAAAAGTTAGGGTAAAAGAACACTCAAATAAGTATCATTCAATGGGATAAGGAAAGTCGTGTGATGTTCACACCAGATTTTGTGTAGGTGGAAAGGTTAGGAGTGAATTCTCCCGCAGCGTAGTGTAGGAACGTAGGAAGGTATGGGAGAGTTGGGGAGTAGAAAGGTTAGGTATAGGAGAAATGATGGAATTCTTGGAAGAATTTCTAAAAGGGGTCCAGGAATAACCAAGTTACCACTTTGTAAATACGAGTATTTGGTTACAGTTTCCCAGGGAGAGGGGGGATTCTTCCAGAAAAATCCTGGAAGAATATCCTTATTTCCCTTGATCTACCTAACCTTCTCTCCTGTAATAACGCCTATATCCATTTATCTTTTGTGCATCATTTCATTTTGGGCTACTTTGTCCATTATAAGAAAATCCTATCTCGAAAACCTCCGAAAAACCTCCTCCTTAAACCAAGATTATAAAATTGGGGTTAACTTTTTTTTCTTTTCTTTACACAATTTCACACACGCACATGTGGTAACTTCCCTTTTCTTCTTTTTCTCCTTCTCTCTTATCCTCTCGTCCTACCTCCCTTTTTCTCCTCTTCTTCCTGCCATCCTAATCAAAATTCCTTTTATTCACTTCTCCTCCTCCCCCTTCTTTACGTCTTATCTTTTCTCCAGCAACTTTCTTGGGAGGGAAAAGGGAGAGCAGGGAGGAATGGATTTTCTTGCGAGTTTTTCCAAACAATGTTACCTCCCTGTCTTCCCGTACACAAATTGTTTGGAAAAGTCTCTCGCTCTCTCCCTTTTCCTTTCTACCTGTTTATAATTCCTTTTCTTATATCTTCTCCTTCCTACCCATATCTGTACTTAACCTCTTCCTACCTGTTTATAATTCCTTCTCTCCCTTTTCAACTTCCCTTCCAAACTATCTCCTCTTCCCTATCATTCTATGTTTCCCCCCAATCCTTCTTTTACCGTTTATACCTACAGAAATTCTCTTACCTTTAATTCTCCATATCTTCCCGCTAACTATATGGCCATCTTTCCCTCAAATTTTCAATCTTCTCTTTCTGTACCTTTAAAGCTTTCCTCCCCTCTGATGCTTCCTATCCCACTCCCTATTAGCTATAAAGGTTTTCCCTTCTCCCTACAAATACCTGAACATACCAAGTATTTCGGCCCGAAATACACAAAAAAATTCATGGAATGTCTTACCGGGTAGTAGCCTACTGCTGGAGTAAAGGGACTTTTCAGTCCTATGCGAGCAGTATAAATAAGCACTATTATTATTATTATCATCATTCTATGTTTACCTCCAATCCTTCCTTCACCGTTTATACCTACAGAAATTCGCTTACAATAGTAGTAGCCTACTGCTGGAGTAAAGGGACTTTTCAGTCCTATGCGAGCAGTATAAATAAGCACTATTATTATTATTATCATCATCATTCTATGTTTACCTCCAATCCTTCCTTCACCGTTTATACCTACAGAAATTCTCTTACCTTAAATTCTCCATCTCTTCCCCCTAACTATATGGCCTTCTTTCCCTCAAATTTTCAATCTCCTCTTTCTGTACCTTTAAAGCTTTCCTCCCCTCTAATGCTTCCTATCCCACTCCCTATTAGCTATAAAGGTTTTCCCTTCTCCCTACAAATACCTGAATATACCAAGTATTTCGGCCCGAAATCCACAAATTCATGGAATGTCTTACCGAATGCTTCCTATCCCACTCCCTATTAGCTATAAAGGTTTTCCCTTCTCCCTACAAATACCTGAACATACCAAGTATTTCGGCCCGAAATCCACAAATTCATGGAATGTCTTACCGGGGCATCCAAAACAAACAGAACTAAAAGCAACAGATTCCAAACATCTTACGTTGCTTTGAAAAATTAGTTCCTTTGCAAATTTAGTAGATGGTTGCTTTGTAAACGTTGTAATCAGGGCCGTATCCAGGATTTTGTCGGGTCTGTCTTACAGTAAAGGAGAAAAATGAATCTCGAGGGGGGCAGGGCCGCCCCCCCCCAAATACGGTCTTGGTTGTAATTTAGTTGCTTTGTAAATTTAGTATACCTACCTCAGGACTTCGGAGCCTGGGCCAGGAATAGGACAGGAATTTCCTGCGGTCCATCCTGTCCTTGTAAGCCGGAGACCGCAGGATCGTGTTGAACTGGTCCGGACAAAAGCCATCCGACTGGCACGCCCTTACCGGAGTCAAATCGAACTTGAACTTGAGCATGTTTAAAATATGGTGGACGAAATGGTCAACACTCTTTTTGAAGCATTCTTGATTTGAATTTCGTCAACTCTCTTCTTGAGGCATTTTTAATTTGTAGCAAAATTTATCAACTTTCTTACAGTACCTACTTTTAAAAATTTCATTAATAAAATTGTTAGTCGAATTTAATTTTTACTTTCACTTTTTTTTTCAGTATTATTTGTTAACATTGTCTTGTGTTATTTGGAAATTTATCGACTGTTCTCTTATGTAGGAAAATTGATATGTCTTTTAAGTAGCAGTTTTCTTTTGCAGCAAAATTTCTCATGGTTTCTCAAGTCAGTCTAGGCGTTTTTTATTTGGTAGCAGAAAAAATCTCGAATTTCTTTTCGTGACTTTTCTACTTCCCTTTTTTTTTGTAGCAAAATTGATCAACACTGTTCTTACAGCATTTCATTTTTCTTTAGAAAGCAAAGTAGAGTTTATATCAAGGAGGCAAAAAAAAGTCTCAAACTTTTATCTCCATTGTTTTGATTTTGTTCGAAAAAAAAACTATGAAAGAAAGTGCGAAGGTATAAAAAAGGGAAGGAAAAGAAAGGTAGGAGAAAGAATGTCCCATATTTGGTGCGTAAAAAAAAGGCCAGATAATTTTTACATTTTATTATTTACACAAACATGACATTACATATTAAATTTGTCTCCCACAGTTCAAATTTATGATGAATTTATCCAAATTTATGATGTATGTACCTTCATAGAAATTCGACCCTACAGCTCAAAGGAAAATGGACAAAGGATGGAGAGGCAAGTCACAAGGCAAGATACCCCAGGCAAATAGAATCAAACCTCTTTGACACTGAGACCTGGCGAAGATCATACGCTTGGACTACCAAAGTAAAGTACAGGCATTTATCTTTCATGTCGGTAAGGTAAGCCATAATAGACCGGGAGCTGAGGACACGTGGGGAGGTACAAAATTTTTGACCATTGCATGTGGTGCGCAAAGTCGAAAACAAATAGAAAACCCATTTTTTACACCTCGGACCGGGGGCGTTTGGCGGCTACGGCCGTCCGGAAAATCGAAATTGGGCCAATAAATCGAAATAATGCACATATCTCAGTGTATGACATACATAATATGCCAAAGTTATAGAAAACAACTGAAATTGTTAAAACAATAAAGACTAGAAAGCTTCAATATCTTGGACATATATCGAGACACCCAGATAAATATGGTATACCTACTGCTTCGTATTCTTAAGGGGAAAGTTAAGGGGAGTAGGGGAAGAGGTAGGAAAAGGAAATCATGGATGCAAAATCTTAGAGAATGGTTCCAGGAATCTAATTCAACGCTGTTTGCTAAAGTGGTGGATAATAATGATTTAGCCAATTTGATCGCCAACGTCCAGTAATGGACATGGCACACCAAGAAGAAGATTATTTACACAAACATGACATTACATATTAAATTTGTCTCCCACAGTTCAAATTTATGACGAATTTATCCAAATTTATGATATATGTACCTTCATAGAAATTCGACCCTACAGCTCAAAGGAAAATGGACTAAAGGATCAAAAGGATGGAGAGGCAAGTCACAAGGCAAGATACCCCAGGCAAATAGAATCAAACCTCTTGGACACTGAGACCTGGCGAAGATTATACGCTTGGACTACCAAAGTAAAGTACAGGCATTTATCTTTCATGTCGGTAAGGTAAGGTAGCCATAATAGACCGGGAGCTGAGGACACGTGGGGAGGTACAAAATTTTTGACCATTACATGTGGTGCGCAAAGTCGATAACAAATAGAAAACCCATTTCTTACACCTCGGACCGGGGGCGTTTGGCGGCTACGGCCGTCCGGAAAATCGAAATTGGGCCAATATTTCGAAATAATGCACATATCTCAGTGTATGACATACATAATATGCCAAACTTATAAATCTGTCCAGATAGCTTTTTCTGGTAGCCCATTAGGTCCTACATCAACCCTCAAGCGTTGTACAGTCGTTCGCGGGACACCCTGTATATAAGTAAGTAGGTTACCTATTTACTATTTATAGGTTTTATGAAATACCAAAACGAACCAACCTCAGTGGCTCAAGCAGTTAGCGCGGGAGGAATTTCAGAACTGGAGGTTTATAGAAAAAGTGTTTGAGACTAAGTTCCTGGTAGGTAATTTTTGTATAAATTTTTTTTTTTTTTTTAATAGAAAAAGCTCCCCCCCCCCCCTGATTTGTCTCCACGCCCCCCAGTTTGAGAACCTCTGGTGTAGACTGTAGGTAACAAACGGTATAGAAATCCCTATACTCCAGAACAGGACAGGTATGTAATTCAATTCCATTCAATGGGGTTTCAACATTTATTACTTTTTTGCCAGGATTTTTTTTCCCCATTCCAAGAACTGGGTTGTTATTGACTATACTGTATTATTTTCCATAGGTATATTTGTTGGATATTTGTTGGATATATGGGTATTATTACTATTATTTGTACTTTCCGTTGGATATATGGAATATATGGTAGGTATTATTGTTGAGGTATATTTGTATATATCAGGGGTGGCCAAACCGGGAACCGCGGTTCCCATAAGGGAAACGCAAGCTTATTTTGAGGGAACCAAAAAGAAAAAAAAAAAAAAAAAAAAAAACGGAAAAAAAAAAAAAGTGTCCTTTTATGTAGCAAAATTGATATGTCTTTTAGTAGCAGTTTTCTTTTGCAGCAAAATTTCTCATGGTTTCTCAAGTCAGTCTAGGCGTTTTTTATTTGGTAGCAAAAAAAAAAAAAAATCTCGAATCTCTTTTCGTGACTTTTCTACTTCCCTTTTTTGTAGCAACATTGATCAACACTGTTCTTATACAGCATTTCATTTTTCTTTAGAAAGCAAAGTAGAGTTTATATCAACGAGGCAAAAAAAGTCTCAAACTTTTATCTCCATTGTTTTGATTTTGTTCGAAAAAAAAAACTTTGAAAGAAAGTGCGAAGGTATAAAAAAAGGGAAGGAAAAGAAAGGTAGGAGAAAGAATGTCCCATATTTGGTGCGTTAAAAAAAAAGGCCAGACAATTTTTACATTTTATTATTTACACAAACATGACATTATGTGTTAAATTTGTCTCCCACAGTTCAAATTTATGATGAAATTATCCAAATTTATGATATATGTACCTTCATAGAAATTCGACCCTACAGCTCAAAGGAAAATGGACTAAAGGATTAAAAGGATGGAGAGGCAAGTCACAAGGCAAGATACCCCAGGCAAATAGAATCAAACCTCTTGAAGCCTACTACAAAAGTCTGGTATAGAATTGTGCGGTTTTTCTCTCGACTTCCTACAGTTTCTACACCTTTTCCAGCTACTGTCTATTTCATTCTTGAGAGCAACAAATTAAACATTGTATGAAAATATAAAAACATGAAAGCTTGGTGTGTAGGTGGAAAGGTTAGGAGTGAATTCTCCCGCAGCGTAGTGTAGGAACGTAGGAAGGTATGGGAGAGTTGGGGAGTAGAAAGGTTAGGTATAGGGGAAGTGATGGAATTCCTGGAAGAATTTCCAAAAGAGTTCCAGGAATAACAAAGTTACCACTTTCTACCTAAGAGTACTTGGTTATAGTTTCCCAGGGAGAGGGGGGATTAGAGGACAGGAGGGGAGCTATAAACAATAGGAGGGTGTGGGAAGAAGGAAGAAAAAGAGAGAGGGGGGGGAGAGAGAGAGGAAGGGAGGGAGGGAAAGAGAGAGAGAGTGATCAAGAGGAAGAAGAAAAGAGTGGGGAAGAGTGAGCGTGGGATCGCAGAAGGGGGGTTATTATTTTATTATTATTTTTTTTTTTTCGAGTTTAAGTTGTTTGCAGAATGATTTTATATCTGTTTGTGATGATTTGATGAACAAGGCTTGAAAACTGTAAAGTACTGTAAACCTGAAGGGGCAGAAGGGGGCTTTTTAATCCTACGCTGACAGAACGAGTAGCTATGGTATTCTTTGAGAGTTCAATATGGAGAGCTTTCCCGAAGGTAGCAAGTACCAAACACTTCATGAGTTTTATTTTAAATCCTGCCTCAGTTTCTACGAAATTCCATTCATTGAAAATTAAAAATAAATCACGTGTAGCGTGTAGGTCGTGAGTTGTGACGTCAGATTTCACGTCGAACTGCGCAGAAACGCTTGCGCACAAACAAACGAAGCGGGAGTAATGAATTATGACGTCATTGCCTACAGGAGCGAATGCCGTGATGTCAAACTTCACGATTTACCGGTATTTTTTAAAACGATTTATCTCGGTATCTAGAAGTTGTAGAAGAAAAAGAAAAATTCCGTTGGTCCTCATTTTTCCTGCTCTATGACTTTGAAACATCACCCAAGTAAGCGCAACTGATCTATTCTATTCAAATCAGCTAGTTTTTGTGTAATTTAATGCAAACAAGTTAACACCTTGAATAAGACTTGGATGAGACTTCTGAGAAAATTATGTTGAACTTTTATCAAAAGTTAGGAGACTGATGGATAAGACAAAATTTCCAAGAAAATAGGTAGAATTTTTCTCACTTTTACTTCCCCCCCCCCTCACAAACAAGCTGTGCTCAATACTTTTGGAGTCTAAAGGTAGATTTTTTCCCCTTTTCTCCCCCCCCCCCCCCCACAAACAAGCTGTGCTCAATAGGTACTTTTGGAGTCTCATATTGGGCCTATAAGGGTCTCGTGAATGCTCTTTTACGAATCTGACCTACTTCTACAGTGTACCTAAGTGTAGCCTGTATGAATATGGAAGTGTAGACCAGTGGTTCTCAAACTTTTTTTGCATGGCGCCCCCTTTGGGCATATTCTCATTTTTTCACGCCCCCCTTTCCTTGTCACACTTGACAGCTACATACCAAATTTCAAGTCTCTAGCTCTTACCGTTCTCGAGATATTTTGTTTACAGACAGACAGACATCAGACACACAGACAGAAACTTTGGATTTAGGTTCTAGGGACCTCAAAACGTGTTTTGACACTAAAAACTGACCATCGAAAATTTGACCCGATTGGTTACATTACTTTCCTTCCTATAGGATAAGGAAAGTAAAAAGATATAGAAAATAGTGGAAAACAATGTTACGATAAGTGAAAGGGAACATCAAGAATGTAAATGAGAGAGGAAGTCCCTCTTCACAGAAAAAGAGACATATGGGAAAAAAAAAGATATATATGTAAAGAGAGGGAGGGAGAGAAAAAAAGAATATTAGGGATGAAAATGGAAGAAAGGGAGCTTTTAATAAAAGGGATAATCTCTGACGTAATGACAATGCAAAATCTCAACTCCCCCAGGAATTAAAGGGGAGATAAATGGAAAGAGAAGGGGGAAGGAGAGGGGGGAGGGAGGGAGGGAGAGGGAGAGAGAGAGAGAATGATATCATACGACATGACAGTCAATCTTTATCACCAGACACCTACGCAAAAAAAGCAGGGGTCCGTAAAATACTGTCCACAAGTAGCAAGTTCTCTAATTGAACAGGCAGGAACCTCATTCCACAGGGAAAATCAGGGAATGAGGGTAAGACTTGATGTCCCATTTTGGGAATCACTGCCATCAGATTTACACAAGCGTCAAATTAAAACAAGCTTTGTCCACAAGTAGCAAGTTCTCTAATTGAACAGGCAGGAACCTCATTCCACAGGGAAAATCAGGAAATGAGGGTAAGACTTGATGTCCCATTTTGGGAATCACTGCCATCAGATTTACACAATGTCCACAAGTAGCAAGTTCTCTAATTGAACAGGCAGGAACCTCATTCCACAGGGAAAATCAGGAAATGAGGGTAAGACTTGATGTCCTATTTTGGGAATCACTGCTAACAGAATTACACAGGCGTCAAATTAAAACAAGCTCTGTTTTGCTGATATTGCGAAAATGTCAGTCAGTCGAGAAAAATAAATTGGAATTACATTTGAATCTTTCAATGATTCAATTCATTCATTAAAATTTTATTTCTTTATTTACACAACTTTAGTTGTAAGTACAACCACAGGCGTCAAATTAAAACAAGCTCTGTTTTGCTGATATTGCGAAAATGTCAGTCAGTCGAGAAAAATAAATTGGAATTACATTTGAGTCTTTCAATGATTCCAATTCATTCATTAAAATTCAACTCAAGTTGTGAGTTGTAACTTATTTTCGTAAGCATAAACACACGTCGTAAAACAAATCAAAAATTAAAATTATCTATAGATCTCATTTTTTAATTAATTGAATTCATTCATTAAACCATAGGGGCAGCAGGTATTTGATATGAAATATGCCTGAAAATTCAACCCAACATTCACTCCACTTCTAATGGGAGAGGGCGAGAAATATACAAAATTATCTATAGATCTCATTTTTTAATTAATTGAATTCATTCATTAAACCATAGGGGCAGTAGGTATTTGATATGAAATATGCCTGCAAATTCAACCCAACATTCACTCCACTTCTAATTATTAGAGAGGGAGAGAAATATATATAGAGAGAGAGGGGGAGGGAGAGAGAGATGGAGGGAAAGGGTACGAGAGAAAGAGAAAGAGGGAGAGGGAGGAGAGAGGGAAATCTGCTGGCATTTGTTCCAGAATATGTAATGAGAGGTATATTAACGTCCCTTGTTCAGTACATAACTAGGTTCATTGTTTGTCAGGAAGAGACAAAGGGTAAAGCCCCTTGTACAATAAAATTGTATACAATATACATTGTAGCCCAAAGTCACTTTGTATGTGTCCACTGATGCAGTTTTTCATTATGCAGTTTTATGCAAAATAAATTCCGTGGACACAGGATGCACTTTATAACACCGAGGTTTCAGCTAGAGGCTGGAGGTATACCAACTTTGTACGCGTTTTGCATATTGCAATATTCATTAGTTTTGGGATTATTTTTGTTGTTCTAATACTGCTCTCTTTCTTCCCCCCTTTTTCTCACTGCCCTCCCTCCCTCTCCCTCTCTCTACCTCTCTCTCTCTTTATCCCTCTCTCTCTCTCCCTCCCTCTCTCTTTCTCTTTCTCTCTCTTTCTCCCTCTCCCTCTCTTCATCCCTTTTTCACACATTTCCTCAGTATATTAGTATTTTTTTTTCATCTCTAGATTCCTATTTGAACATTTCTCTCCATAACCGTACTTACATATGTTTCGACAGCGAAAAGAAAATTCACATATTAAATACACTCATATACAAACTTATGTATGTATGCAATTTTCTTAATGTAAAATTGTCAAGTACATATGTATACATAGAAAAAAGGTTTATTTGCCATCTCACTCACACATACTTGTGTTTATTTGCCATCTCACTCACACATACTTGTATGAGTACGAAATTAGATTTTTTTTTATTTACTCATTTTTAAAATCGAGCATGTAGAAGTAAAGAAAAAAAAATAGAGATATTGCGGGGTCTAGGACTACATTGTAACAAAACCTTATTTTGTTGTTCATTTCAACAAGCTACGACAAGATATAACAAAGTTATGAGCAAATCTAAATCGTCAGGTAACGCTGGGTCACCCTGTATAACCGAAAAAGCAGTTTGGCAACACTGTATGTATAGAATTATAGATAGTATAGGGTAGTAACTAGGTATTATATAGCAGTTGTACAATATTTTGGCAACACTGTATGTATAGAATTATAGATAGGGTAGTAACTAGGGATTAGATAGGGTAGTTACTAGGGATTATATAGCAGTTGTACAATATTTTGGCAACACTGTATGTATAGAATTATAGATAGTATAGGGTAGTAACTAGGGATTAGATAGCAGTTGTACAATATTGTATGAGATGGTGGAATCAATAAATTCAAAGCCGCTCAGATAATACAGATAAGCCATGGTTTTCAATTACGCGAAAACAATGTGCCCTTTCCCACCCTATCTCTGTCTCTCTCCTTCCTACTCTTTAATCTATCCTCTCTCGATGTGAGGACTAGAAGAGAAAAGATAAGATTGCAAGCGAGCCTTAGGTCAGAGAGTTTTAGGAGATATCCCACTAAACCAGATGCCCCAGAATGGGAATGTCTTTAAACTACTGTCTGAGTTTTCCAGGCCGCTTGCCAAATTAAAAACAACGTGTAAGGTATACCGGGGCCGGGGATTTTACCGTACTAGGCCGAGGTAATAAATCACTGCGGGCGGCAATAAAGGTATACCTCAAAATTTACCTCCCTTGTCTTTTCCCTCCGAATTTTAACTCCCTTTTTCTTCCACTCAAATTTCCCTCTTCCTCTTTTTCTCTCTCCCTAAGAATTTCCCTACCTCTTTTTTATACCCACTATCCAATAAACCTCCGATTTTCCTCACCCAATACTTCCTGTTTATCTTTCCTTTTCTCCTTTTCTTTTCGTCCCTTTTCCTCCATTCAATTCTCCTTTCCCCGCTGATTCTCCCTCCTCTTCGTTTCTCCCTCTTAATTTATTTTTGTTCTTTATCGCCTCCATCACCCAATACTTCCTGTTTTCTTTAATTTTTTTCCCTCCACTTTTTCTTCCCTTTACACCTTTTTTTCTCCCTCTTTTCCCGAACTCCCTTCCTCTCCTCCTCCCCCTCCTTTCAGCACTCTTTTTCCTCACTCTGCCCTCGCAATAAAGTGGTCACACCCTTTCTTGAGGGGATGAGAGAAGGGAAGGAGAAGGAGAGAGACTTAGAGAAGGAATGGAAAAGAAAGGCTTGAAAAAGGTGAAAGCAGAAGGAGGAGGGAGGGAGAGAGAGGGAGAGGGAGAGAGAGAGGGAGAGGGAGAGGGAGAGAGAGAGAGAGGGAGAGAGGGAGGCATGATAGGCTTAGAGAAAGACGGAGAAAGAGAGTAGGCATTTCCCCATTCATGGGCCGACTTTTTGAGGAGGATGAGGTCAGGAACTTGGCCTTATTTTTACAGGGAATGTTTTTGGTGGGTTAAAATATCTCTCTCCCTCACACTCTCTCTCACTCCATTTTTCTCTACCTCACTAAAGAGAGTAGGCATTTCCCTGTGAGCATAATTGCTAACACTTTCACGTACTTCTACCGTAATAGGTAGGTACAAAGGTACGATATGCCACTATACTAATACCAAAGGTATGCTACTTACTTACTAAAGTATGCTACATGCTACTCTGTGTTTTCTTCTCTTTTACTTTCCCTATCCTATACAACTATACATATCTGTATTTTCCTACCAACCTCACTACCGGGGGAGAGTGAGGTAGAGGGGGGAGGGAGGGAGATAAAGAGGTAAAGGAGGGAGAGAGAGGGACAGAGGGAGAGAAAGAGGAACAGGGGGGAGTGAGAGAGAGAGAGAGAGATGAGGAGGGTTTAATTTTCTTCCACATGTTCTAGTTACTTTTCTGTTCTGTTTTCTCTTCTCTATTTTCTCATTTTCAATTTCCTACTCTTTGGTTGGGTATAATACGAGTAGGTAGTAGGTACCTATATGTACCTATCTACTCATATGGTAGGAATAATACATTGGGTATGTCTACCTACCCATATCATAAGTATATATAAGTAGATAGATAATATGTATACCTCAGACAATAGGTAAATCCAAGTGTACAGTGTGTACAAAATGACTGTTCCTTTTAGCATTAAAAAAAAAAAAAAAAAAAACTTTCAAGAGTAAAATTGGGTAGAAATTTGTTCCACTTTGATTTAGAAGTGATTCTTTTTACGTCCCTACTCGAACTCGAACCCCCGTCCTTTGAGCTCCTGGCGGGATTTGTCAAAAATCTCAAATTCTTCGAAATACAAAGCTCAAATTCTTCGACATAATATTAAGATGAAATCCTTCCAAATAGTTACCTACAAAGCTCAAATTCTTCGACATACAAAGATGAATTTCTTCTAAATAGGTAGGTAGGTATACCAATAAAGCTCAAATTCTTCGACATACAAAGAAGAAATTCTTCTAAAAAGGTGGAAAAAAAACTTGGTCTCATCTCATCTCATATTATTGATGGCATTTCCTGCAGGAAAGCGTGACAGGCGCGTGCAAGACCAATATCATTCTCTGTCACTCAACATTAACTCACGTAGCGAAGGAAGTGTTACCTGGCATTAATTTTATTAGTGTGGCAAAATTTCAGCTTTCACCACCTGAGAATCTGGAACATGCTTCTGGACTTCAGTTCCAATAACATGTCAACTAACTTTGAGTGTGCCGAGGAGGGGGAGAGGGAGGAAGGGGAGAGGGAGGAGGGAGAGGAGAGAGAAGGCAAGGGAAAAAGAGGAAAAGAACGAGAAAGAGAGATGAAAAGAACAATAAAGTAGGACAGAGCAAAAGGGGAGAGAGAGAAATATGAAAGAAAAAGAGAGGGAAGAGAAACACAGACAGCAGAGGCGAATGAAAAAGATAGAGAGAGGAACGGAAAAATGCCTATAGAAGAAAGAAATGAGAGGGAGAGAAAACAAAAAACCAAAGACCAAAACAAAGAGTAAATATCAGGGAAGTGGGAAAAGGGAAGAAGGGAAATTTTCTAATTCCCACACGCCTTGCTTTATAATGGGGAAAAATAGGTGGGCGAAAAATAAAAGAGGTAAAAAATAGGAGAGAAAAATTCCATTAAACTAATGTGATGTTAAGGAAGAAATTAAAAACAACGTGTAAGGTATACCGGGGCCGGGGATTTTACCGTACTAGGCCGAGGTAATAAATCACTGCGGGCGGCAATAAAGATATAGGTACCTACCTTGAAATTTACCTCCCTTGTCTTTTCCCTCCGAATTTTAACTCCCTTTTTCTTCCACTCCAATTTCCCTCTTTCTCTTTTCCTCTCTCCCTAAGAATTTCCCTACCTCTTTTTTATACCCACTATCCAATAAACCTCCCATTTTCCTCACCCAATACTTTCTGTTTATCTTTCCTTTTCTCCTTTTCTTTTCGTCCCTTTACCTTCATTCAATTCTCCCTCCTCTTCGTTTCTCCCTCTTAAACTTTCGATTATTTTTGTTCTTTATCGCCTCCATCACCCAATACTTCCTGTTTTCTTTAATTTTTTTCCCTCCACTTTTTCTTCCCTTTACACCTTTTTTTCTCCCTCTTTTCCTGAACTCCCTTCCTCTCCTCCTCCCCCTCCCTTCAGCACTCTTTTTCCTCACTCTGCTCTCGCAATAAAGTGGTCACACCCTTTCTTGAGGGAATGAGAGAGGGGAAGGGGAAGGAGAGAGACTTAGAGAAGGAAGGGAAAAGAAATAATAATAGTGCTTATTTATACTGCTCGCATAGGACTGAAAAGTCCCTTTACTCCAGCAGTAGGCTACTACATACTTAGTAGTGCTTATTTATACTGCTCGCATAGGACTGAAAAGTCCCTTTACTCCAGCAGTAGGCTACTACATACTATTATTGTGGTCAAATTCTCAAATTATATTGAGGATAAAATTCCATACCTCGGCTGGGATTGATCCCACGCCCTCCTGTTTACCAGGCGAGCGCCTTGACCACTACACCACCGAGGTAGGTAAGAGTAACTAAGTAATATATTAATTACTCTGTGCCCGAATAGGTATCACACTAAGAGGTTGTGCTTCTACTGATGATGTGTACTTGTGTACATAGGTATAATATATGTATTATGTAATCAATACCCTTGCTATAAAAAAAAATATCCACCTAGACCTAAACCCAGACATGGAGATAATTGCTAACACTTTCACGTACTTCTACCGTAATAGGTAGGTACAAAGGTACGATATGCTACTATACTAATACCAAAGGTATGCTAACTTACTTACTAAAGTATGCTACATGCTACTCTGTGTTTTCTTCTCTTTTACTTTCCCTATTTTATACAACTATACAAATCTGTATTTTCCTACCAACCTCAGTGGTGTAGTGACGAGTAGGCATTTCCCTGTGAGCATAATTGCTAACACTTTCACGTACTTCTACCGTAATAGGTAGGTACAAAGGTACGATATGCTACTACACAAATTCCAAAGGTATGCTAACTTACTTACTAAAGTATGCTACATGCTACTCTGGATTTTCTTCTCTTTTACTTTCCCTATCCTATACAACTATACATATCTGTATTTTCCTACCAACCTCAGTGGTGTAGTGATTAGCGCGGTGGACTTCGGATCTGGAAGTTGGTGGTTCGAGTCCAAGTCAAGTCATAAAATTTAGCGTAGTGCAGTAAGCAGGGAACGACATTTGTGACAAGCATTTCTGCTTAACACAATTAAAATTCCTTCCTATCTGTATTTTCCTCCAATATGTTTTCATTTTCACTGAATTTTACATACCTTAGCCTTAGTAGATGTTAGCGCGGTAGACTTCACAAATCTGGAGGTTGGTGGTTCGAATCAAAGTGCCAAGATTTTATTGGTCAAAAAGTGCCAAATTTTTCAGCCGCGTATGCTATACTTCATATACCCTCTTTTCCTTTCTAATTTTATCTTATCTCTCTCCTTCCTTTTCTTTCCCTCACTCCATTTCTTTCTACCTCACTCTCTCTCTCCCTCTTTTCCTTTCTAATTTTATCTTATCTCTCTCCTTCCTTTTCTTTCCCTCACTCCATTTCTTTCTACCTCACTCTCTCTCTCCCCCTTCGTTTTTCTCTTCCTCACTTCTCTCTCTCTCTCTCATATTTTCTAATTCCAACCATATATATGTATAGGAAGATAACCTTTCTTCTTCTCCTCTACTCCTCCACTTTTTCTATCTCTCCGTCATTCAAAAACTTCATATATCCATCGGGAAGATAACATTGTGGGGAAGCTCCACTCTCCACATTTCGTCACCGCAAATTTTCAAACGTGCCGACAGAGGGGAAGCAGAGAGGGGAGATGATGGTAGAGGGGGAAGTGGTAGAGAGAGGGGGAAAGGAGAAGGTAGTAGAGGGAAGAGAGGGGAGGGACGACGGGATTTATTTTACACACAAGCACAATAATCTCCTCACGCGACATACAATAACATTACGAGAGGGAGGAAGGAGGGGGTTGGAGGGAAAAAGGAGGTAGGGAAGGAATTTCTCCCTCTCTCCTTTGCCCCTCTTGCATGTCAAGACCTAATGACAATTTTGTGGCTTTTAAACTCTCACGAATATGGAAAGATGGGAGGGAGAGGGAAAAGGAAGAGGAGGAGGGGGCCAAATGACACAAAACAATGAAAACACAAGGATCGTTTTTAACTCAGCCAGCGTAACGCTTTCTCTTTCACTTTATTTTTCAAATAATTCTGATCGACTTGGTAACAAAAAGTTCTTTTTTCATGGTGGATAAGAAGGTACATGTTTGTCGTCTAAAGGTGTGATTAACTTTGTGATACCTGATCGTGATCAGGTAAAAGTTAATCTCCCTGCCTTTTCGCTGACATGATTTAACTGTTTTAACTGACGTAGTGTGACAAAAAGAAACAAAGTACAAAATAACGGGGTTCCAAAAATGATTTAGGTATCCTTTACGTTAATACAGGGTGACCCAGCGTTACCTGACGGTTTTTAAAATAAATGATGCCACACGTTCAATTTTCAAGATAAAAGAGTGATATTTATTTTCATTGAAAGATAACAAAATAAGGTTGACTTTGTTGGGCATTTTGTTTGTGATGGTGATCAGGTGTGGAAGACAACACTAGCCGAAAAATTGATACCTGATCGTGATCAGGTAAAAGTTAATCTTCCTGCCTTTTAGCTGACATGATTTAACTGACGTAGTGTGTGACAAAAAGAAACAAAGTACAAAATAACGGGGTTCCAAAAATGATTTAGGTATCCTTTACGTTAGTACAGGGTGACCCAACGTTACCTGACGGTTTTTAAAATAAATGATGCCACACGTTCAATTTTCAAGATAAAAGAGTGATATTTATTTTAATTGAAAGATAACAAAATAAGGTTTACTTTTTGGGGCATTTTGTTCGTGATGGTGATCAGGTGTGGAAGACAACGCTAGCCGAAAAATCGCCCTCACTTTGAAAACACTCAATCTGGTTCAAAATTCGACATACTGTCTCTAACCCTTCCTGGACTATAGCACGAATTTCTCGATGAAAAGCACCAGTCAACTCATCCAGAATCCTTGTCTTATAAATAGGAATGATCAACATAGTATGTTAGAGTTTAGATGCAATATTGTGATCAACAAACTGTTGGTGGATCTGTATATATATATATATATATATATATAGAGAGAGAGAGAGAGAGATGGATGGAAAGAGTACGAGAGAAAGAGAAAGAGGGAGAGGGAGGAGAGAGGGAAATCTGCTAGCATTTGTTCCAGAATATGTAATGAGAGGTATATTAACGTCCCTTGTTCAGTACATCATAACTAGGTTCATTGTTTGTCAGGAAGAGACAAAGGGTCAAGTCCCTTGTACAATAAAATTGTATACAATATACATTGTAGCCCAAATTCACATTGTATGTGTCCACTGATGCAGTTTTTCATTATGCAGTTTTATGCAAAATAAATCAATTCCGTGGACACAGGATGCACTTTATAACACAGAGGTTTCAGCTAGGGGCTGGAGGTATACCAACTTTGTACGCGTTTTGCATATTGCAATATTCATTAGTTTTGGGATTATTTTTGTTTTTCTAATACTGCTCTCTTTCTTCCCCCCTTTTTCTCACTGCCCTCCCTCTGTTTCTCCCTCTCTCTCTCTTTCTCTCTACCTCTATCTTTCCCTCTCTCCCTCTCTCTCTCTCTCTTTCTCTCTACCTCTATCTTTCCCTCTCTCCCTCTCTCTTTCTCCCTCTCTCTATCCCTCTCTCTTTCTCTCTCTCTCCCTCTCTCTCTCTTTCTCCCTCTCTCTCTCTTTCTCCCTCTCTCTTCATCCCTTTTCCTCACATTTCCTCAGTATGTAAATAGGTTAATATGTATTTTTTTTTTCATCTCTAGATTCCTATTTGAACATTTCTCCCCATAACCGTACTTACATATGTTTCGACCGTGAAAAGAAAATTCACATTTTAAATACACTCATATACAAACTTATGTATGTATGCAATTTTCTTAATGTAAAATTGTCAAGTACATAATTATATATACAATATACATACATAGGTTTATTTGCCATCTCACTCACACATACTTGTATGAGTACGAAATGAGATTTTTTTTATTTACTCAATTTCTCGATGAAAAGCACCAGTCAACTCATCCAGAATCCTTGTCTTATAAATATAGACCTTGTTTTTAACGTAAATCCATAAAAAAAAGGTCGCACGAGCTAAGATCGGTTGTGGAGGGAGGAAAATCAAAATGGGTGTGAAACTTCCTCTGAAAAAAAGGTCGCACGAGCTAAGATCGGTTGTGGAGGGAGGAAAATCAAAATGGGTGCGAAACTTCCTCTGAGCATTAGTAAAAAATTCACTACTTTTAAGAAATGCCACCACAGCGAAAGCTCGATATTGCGGGGTCTAGGACTACATTGTAACAAAACCTTATTTTGTTGTTCATTTCAACAAGCTACGACAAGATATAACAAAGTTATGGGCAAATCAAAATCGTCAAGTAACGCTGGGTCACCCTGTATAACCGAAAAACCAGTTTGGCAACACTGTATGTATAGAATTATAGATAGTATGGGGTAGTTACTAGGGATTATATAGCAGTTGTATACAATATTTTGGCAACACTGTATGTATAGAATTATAGATAGTATGGGGTAGTAACTACATTGTAACAAAACCTTATTTTGTTGTTCATTTCAACAAGCTACGACAAGATATAACAAAGTTATGGGCAAATCAAAATCGTCAGGTACCGCTGGGTCACCCTGTATAACCGAAAAAGCAGTTTGGCAACACTGTATGTATAGAATTATAGATAGTATGGGGTAGTTACTAGGGATTATATAGCAGTTGTACAATATTTTGGCAACACTGTATGTATAGAATTATAGATAGTATAGGGTAGTAACTAGGGATTAGATAGCAGTTGTACAATATTTTGGCAACACTGTATGTATAGAATTATAGATAGTATGGGGTAGTTACTAGGGATTATATAGCAGTTGTACAATATTGTATGAGATGGTGGAATCAATAAATTCAAAGCCGCTCAGATAATACAGATAAGCCATGGTTTTCAATTACGCGAAAACAATGTGCCCTTTCCCACCCTATCTCTGTCTCTCTCCTTCCTACTCTTTAATCTATCCTCTCTCTGGTTTTCAATTACGCGAAAACAATGTGCCCTTTCCCACCCTATCTCTGTCTCTCTCCTTCCTACTCTTTAATCTATCCTCTCTCTGTCTGTCTCTCTCTCTCTCTCTCTCTTTCCTTCCTACAGTTCAATCCATTCTCTCTCTCCCTCCTTCCAACTCTTTATCTCGCTTTAATCTATCCTCTCTCTCCCTCTAACCATCTTTCTTCCTCTGCCTCTCCTCTCACTACCTCCCTTTCCGTCCCATCGCTCCTCTCTCTTCCTCCTCATCCATCTCTCTTTAGAATATCCTACCGTCTCTCTCTTCCTCTCGCAATTTCCCCTTCCTTTCCACTCTCACCATTTTATCTCCCTGCTCTTTCCAGGAGGAGGGAAAGAAAAGGAAGGATGAGAAAGAGGAGGAGGGAGTGAGTGGGTGAAAGAGATAGAAAGACAAGAAAAGGAGAAGGGATGAGTGAAATGAAAAAGAGACAAGAAGAGTAATGAGAAAAATATAGAGGGAAGGAAAGGGAAAGGAACGAATAGAAGGAGGAGGGAGAGGGAGAGAAAGGAAGGGAGAGAGAGAGAGATTCCTAGTGTTCAGTACAATCAAGTTATTCAATAAACAATGTCTCAGACTTTGAAATGAATGAAGAATGGAAGAAAAGGAAAGAAGTAGAAAATGAAGAAGAGGAAGGAAGAAGGAAAAAGAGAACGTGTATTATTAAAATGTAGGGAGGGGGGGGGAAGGATAAACAAAAGAGAAAGACGAAGAGGAAGAAGGGAGTGAGCAAAATGTAGATAATCCCAGGAGGTCTCTTCTCTCTCTCACACTCTCTCTCTCTCTCTCTCACTCTCTTTCCCTTATCTCTGCCTTCCCTTTATTCTCTCTTTCCCATTATTTTTTT
The DNA here is from genome assembly GCF_000475195.1 of Diaphorina citri. Classification (NCBI taxonomy): domain Eukaryota; kingdom Metazoa; phylum Arthropoda; class Insecta; order Hemiptera; family Psyllidae; genus Diaphorina; species Diaphorina citri. The sequence goes on along the minus strand of NW_007380238.1, from coordinate 6,300 downwards.
CTCTCCCTCTTTATTTTAGAAAGCCATGTTCGGTATTCTATTGTACCAACCAGGGGACGGACGAAGGGGAGGGAGGGAAAGGCATTAAAAACAACGTGTAAGGTATACCGGGGCCGGGGATTTTACCGTACTAGGCCGAGGTAATAAATCACTGCGGGCGGCAATAAAGATTTAGGTACCTTGAAATTTACCTTCCTTGTCTTTTCCCTCCGAATTTTAACTCCCTTTTTCTTCCACTCAAATTTCCCTCTTCCTCTTTTTCCCTTTCCCTAAGAATTTCCCTACCTCTTTTTTATACCCACTATCCAATAAACCTCCCTAACGTTATGAAGTTTTCATCATCACTTACTCTATAAGCAAAATAGCTTCTCTTGCCTTAACAAATAGTCACCTCCTTATAGTAACACCTTATTAATTGACCTTGTTTTCTCTACTTACTGAAGACTACTGAAGAGTGTACTCACTGAAATTAACTTGCCTGACTGCATAGCACTTGAGCTCCCAAGCTTCCACAACTATCTCGGAAAAACGACATTTTCAATGTTTAGCAAATTCATTAAACAAAATTCTCTTCCATCACCGTACCAACAACACAGGTACAACAAACATAGAGCTACAAGGCTACGACAACAAGAACAACAAACACTCCACAACTATCTCGGAAAAACGACATTTTCAATGTTTAGCGAATTCATTAAACAAAATTCTCTTCCATCACCGTACCAACAACACAGGTACAACAAACAGAGCTACAAGGCTACAACAACAAGAACAACAACATAGGACTCTCTTCCTCTTTCCGTCTTATACGACAAGAAACAAGCTTCTTGCTTGAAAAAAAAAGCGTACTTCAAAATTTTTCATGAAGACAATTTTTGCTGAAGAGCTTAGCAAATATTTAAGCAAGTTTTTCTAGTGCGTTGCCCCCCCCCGTGATGATGAAGAATTAAAAAAAGCTCGTTTTTTTCCCTCCTCTAAGAAGTAAATAAAAATGTTCATTCTCCTAGAAGTCTTAGCTGTTCTATCCTCTCCTCGAAGGGCTTTCGACAAATCAGGCACAATCACATTTGGACGATTTCAATGGGTTTTAAAGGAGTAGTAATCGACGGTATGGACTTTTACAACGCGTGCTTCAAAATTTTTCATGAAGACAATTTTTGCTGAAGAGCTTAGCAAATATTTAAGCAAGTTTTTCTAGTGCGTTGCCTGCCCCCCCCGTGATGATGAAGAATTAAAAAAGCTCGTATTTTTCCCTCCTCTAAGAAATAAATAAAAATGTTCATTCTTCTAGAAGTCTTAGCTGTTCTAGCAGAAGAATTATCCTCTCCTCGAAGGGCTTTCCACAAATCAGGCACAATCCCATTTGGACGATTTCAATGGGTTTTAATTAAAGGAGTAGTAATCGACGGTATGGACTTCTTCAAATAAACATATACATACATGATCTTTTTCGCAACAATCTTCGGAGTTATAAAACATACCCATAGCTTTTACGTCCTGGTGACGACAATTAGTGCCATATTTTGACGTCTACCGTGTGCGTACGTATCAGGCAGGAGGTCCTAATGTGACTAATTTTGGTTAATTTGACTTGAAATCCGAACTAATTCTCGACCTTTTGTCATCCTAAACGTGAATAATGTGACATGGGTAATTTTAATTATTTGACCTGCAAGACGTCAAATGGTTTGACTAAGGTATAGGCCACGTCAAAATGGTTTAGGTCGTGTCAAAATTTCGTGCTAATTAAGTATTTTGACGTCTTCAGACATGAAATCCAAACTAATGCTCTACCCTTTGTCACCCTAAACCAGGGGAGCTGTTCTATCCTCTCCTCGAAGGGCTTTCGACAAATCAGGCACAATCACATTTGGACGATTTCAATGGGTTTTAAAGGAGTAGTAAACGACGGTATGGACTTTTTCAAATGTTGACTGCGGTTGAATTTCTATCGTAAATTCTGCCATCTCCCCTTTCTCATTCGAATTCTATTTCTCTCTTACACCTTCAGATATTCCTCTCCCTTTCTCTCTATCCCTTTGTAATTTCTCTCTCGCTTTCGCACCTTTTCTCTCCCTCTTTTTTTTCAATTTTCCTTTACCCTCCATTTCTCTCTCTCTTTCTTACACGTCTACTCCCCTCTTCCAATTTCCCTTACACTTCAATTTCTCTCTCTCCCTATATTTCTTCCCCTCTATATCTCCTTCACACCTCTACATTTCCTACCCTATCTCCTATACACGTCTGCGAGTATATATATTTCTTATTTGTTACCCTTGGCGTTCGATGTTCATGACCTAGTAAAACTTTATTTATAACTTGGCACACAACAGGGACCTGTTCACTGCCCCTTTCCACACCTCCTATAGATCTTATAGGAGAGGAAAAAATGGGACTGAATGAGGGAAAAAAAGGGGGGGGGAATGAAAAATGGAACACACGCTTCCAAGTTCCAAGTATCTTCCAAACTACTCCAAGGAATTCAACTTTCCAACTCCCTGGGAGCCGGGCTCCTTGAATGAGAACTCCTTAAATAAGGAGCTAGGGCTTAGGCCCTAAGCCTTAAGGTAAAGGAACATTATGCTAGGGCCTCTCTGAATCTAATTCTGGTACCTTTTCTGTGACCCAAGATTTCCTAAATGAGGGGTCCTCCAACAGAACTGACACTCGTATTTATGAACAAGAATGATCGTTCTTAGATCAGTCTCAAGTCAAAATTGACCAATCAAATGCCTTGAGACTATGCTTAGCACGAACTTAAGAGCCAGCATTTTGTTCATAAATATGGGTGTAAGACGGTGATAGTTGAAGCTAGAGGGCCCTGGATTTCATCTTGCTCAAACATGGCTGTTCTAATTCTAAAAGGCCGAATTGGGAACGAGTGAAGTTAAACCAAACAGAACTAGGACAAAACAGAAGACTTTTCTATTGTGAACTTTTTGGTATTGCAATGTTTGGGACACCCAAATCACCCAATAAGAGATAATGGTCACAATTTATTATTTATTGTGAGATGGAAATGGGGATTGAACATGATCACGGTAGTGTTTGCTATTTTCCCACCCCCTTTTTATCTCCCAATCCCCCTCCCTCCCAATCAGTCTCCTCCTCCCTTTCAATCAGTCTCATCCTTCCTCTCCTTATCAGTCTCTACCTCCTCCTCCCTCCCTCCCAATCCCCCTCACACCCAATCATTCTCCTCCTCCCTTTCAATCAGTCTCCTCCTTCCTTTCCTTATCAGTCTCTACCTCCTCCTTCCTCCCTAATATCTCATACCCAGTTTCCTTTCTATTTTCTCCTTGGATATAAAGTTAAATAGTGTTCCGTTATGGAATGCTGCTGGTAGAATAGAACGTAGAATGAATAGTAGTAACGTAGAACCTCATTAGGACTTATAACGAAACAATCGATATTACGAACAAGTCACTTGTGTAACTTATAACGAAACACTCGATATTACGAATCAGTCCATTTCTCTTCCCTTCGAAAAATAACGTAACAAAACTTCTCTATGTCAGCCTGTTAGCTTGGAGGTCGCAGATTCGATTCCCAACCTATGTATTATGCTTTCCTTCTCTTCGCAGCTTCGCTTTCGGGTCGATAAAACCTTGGCAGTTACAGCTCCCTCTATTAAACCTCAAAATATGTAGTAATAATAATAAACGCCACTCCTTCTCAATTATTAGATCGATAGTCAATACTTTTTTCGTCGGTTTTTCTTCCAGAGGGACATACCCCAATTTTTAGCCCGTCCTTCCTTTATTATTACGATAGTAATAAAAAAAGGTATAGTGGACGGGCTATTGTATTCGATTTGGTGTCGTCTGTCTGTTCCCATAGAATTACTACCAGGAACACGAAAGTGGTGGTGCAAATTTTGTCCGAAAAACCAAGAAGCAAAAAATAAAAGAAGAGAAAGAGAGAGAGAGAGAGAGAGAGAGAGAGAGAGAGAGAGAGAGAGAGAGAAAACGTGAAGGAATTAGGAAATATTAGAAAGGGCAAAATAAAGAAGGAAGGAATAGAGCGGGAGGAATGGAGACAAAGGTAGATAAAGGGAGGGAGGAGAGATAGGGAGAAGGAGAGAGAGAAGAAATCAAAATTCTAATCTGAGAAGTTTTGACGGGCAGAGTAGGAGGGAGGGGGAGAAAATCTGCTTTTCTGTCACACTGCATTTTCAATTTCATATTTCAGTTCCCTCCCCACTCCCTCCCAGATTAAATATTAGGAGTGAGATTCCTCCCTCTCTCAATAATGCCTCTCTCTCTCTCTCCTCCCCATCAATAATTTTTCTGCTATCTCATCCATACAATTTTATTGAACGAACGAGGAGAAATGGAGAATTCGAACGATCTTGTATCTGGTTTGTCTCGTACGATTTTGACTTTAGTTTGTCATTTTCTGTCCATTCGTCTGAAACTCCGAAAGATGGTTCACCATAAGCAATATTTTATTTTACGTGCTTTTATTTAATTTGAGATCTCTGGAGGTAAAGATAGACAAAGGCAACGAATTTTATTAGCCTTAAAAAATAAAACAAAATACTCGTATGTAATCTAAAGCCCCAAGATATCCCGCCCCCCTCTTAATTTGATCAGAGCATAATGACCTTGAATTTCAAATAATTATGAGTTCCTGACCTTGTAAAAAAACTGTATCATCCCTGAAAAGTTCCACATATCTACAATAATTATAGCAAGATGAATTACAAGTTCCATATACAATATTGCAAAAAGTAGTAACTTTTTACTGAATGGAATGGTACAAAAAATAAGACGAGGGTCCTGACCTAATTTTTTTTTTCTCGCTTTGTTGGTAAATTTTTTTTTTTTTTTTTTTTTTTTTTTTTTTTTTTTATGTCGACTCATGGAATTGAACCTGGTACCTTATACTTGGCAAGCCGGCGCATTACCACTTTATCCCCCCGTAAGGTGCCCGTATTTTTCACGTACCAGAACATTATCCACTAACTATGTATCTCACTTACTGACACCAACTTACTGACACTTTGTGAGAACTTTGCTGCTTTCACGTTTGACCCCATTTTTGTTAAGAGAATGGGAAAAAGAAAAAGTTAAGAAAGAAAGAGGTGTGAAAGACAAAAATGGGAGGAGAACGTAAGAGAAGGAAAATAAGGATTTGTGAAGAAGAGAGAGGAGGAAAGATGAGGTGAGAAAAGACAGAGGAAAAAGGAAAGAGGTATGGTGTGAAAATGGAAGGAGGAAGAGAAAGAAGGTAGAAGGATAAGAAGAATGAAAAGACAGAGAAAAGAGGTAAGGGAAGAGAGAGGAAAAAGGTCAAAGGGAAGAAGAAGAAGCGAAGTGTGAGAGAGGGATATGATTTCAAAACGAAGTGAGAGGAAAGAGAAAGAAAAACAGGTAGGAGGGAGAGAGATATGGTTTCAGTGGGAGTGAGAGAAACAAAGAGTAGGTGATAGGGAGTAGGAGGGGGGAGGTGGGAGGGAGGAAAAAGAGGGGGAGAGGAAAGTAGGAGCGTAGGAGGGAGAAAAAGGGGAGGAAAGCGCGTGTATCTCAGACAATGAGAAGAAATCAAACTGTGTTTGGAATTCGAGCAAAGTTTTCTGTTCTGTTGAGAGAGATATGGTTTCAGTGGGAGTGAGAGAAACAAAGAGTAGGTGATAGGGAGTAGGAGGGGGGAGGTGGGAGGGAGGAAAAAGAGGGGGGAAGGAAAGTAGGAGGGAGAAAAATGGGAGGAAAGCGCGTGTATCTCAGACAATGAGAAGCAATCAGACTGTGTTTGGAATTCGAGCAAAGTTTTCTGTTCTGTTGAGAAATTTAGCAATTTGGAAGCAAAAGTCAGTTTTTCCTAGAAAGTAAATAGCTATGTGCCATACTAGAACTCAATAAAGTATTCTGACAGGTACGGTCTGTGTCGTAGCATGTCTGTTCTATGGTATGTCTTCGTTGTATCGGGTTCGAATTTCTCGGAAATGTTCAATCCACAGCATAGGTAACTGACTACCTACTAACTAGCTTGGATTTTCGTAATCAGGGAGGAATAGAGAAAAGAACTTTGGACTGAAGGAATTATTAGGAACCCGCGGACCTAACCGGGTCTTGTGAGTAGTACATTCAGCGAGGAGACAATAAATAAATGAAAGCACATCATTCTATACGAAAAACAATATTTTTATAAAGCAAAATAGAATTATATAATAATATACGAGAGTACATGCAACAAATCCATTTTTATTACATATTACCTTTTTTTTTGCATCTGACAAATGGATTTGATTGATTTGAAACGAAATATATTCCCGTGCAATATTTTTACTGATAAGAA
>NW_007380237.1:13080-27893 GCF_000475195.1 Diaphorina citri | reverse complement strand
CTTGATAAAAACTAGAGACTTGGAATTTGGTACACAGCCCTCAAATACAAAAAGGGTGGGACACTTTTGGTTAACAGCCCTCAAATACACGGCGCAGCGGTATTTTGGCGGTTTTCAGCTCTACTGGCAAAAAAGATTAAAGATATCGAAAAATTGGAAGTAGACCCCTTCTATTATTATTACTTTTATCATTTTTATTTATATTTATTATTTTTTTCTGATTAAAGTACAGATAGGACATGAAAAACGAGGGAACGTGTGAAATATGGTACCCCCTATGAAATATGGAACCCGTATGAAATATTGGCGACAAAGGGGAAAAAGTTGACCTATAAATTCAACTTAGAAAGCGTAGATACAAAACGCTAGATAAACAGATATTATAAACACCTCTATACAGGGTGTTCCAACTTTTATGTACCAAACTAAAAGGGGTGAATCATTGGGGGGAAAAGGTGAGTGTTTGAACGCAGTAAAACTACCTACTTTTTTGGATTCAGGGGACCCTAAAACGGATATTTCCACTCATTTCCCGATTTTGACAGTTTGGACCTATTTTGAAGTATGTACTCTGATAAAAGTAAAAAATCTTCCTGTGATTTCAAATAACTCACAGCTCAAATTAAGATCATCTATATCTGTAAATCTTTTGTTCATGAAGAAAAAAGTCTTTATTTCAACAGAACTTAACCTGTTTGTTACCTTACTTTACAGAGGTTAAACATTAATTTAACCCTTTATGATCTAGTGTGCTCGTTACCTTACTGTAAATTTGTTACCTCATATGTGGACACCCTGTAGAACAGATTTCTACAGTAGATAACTAGGAAACACGGGGAAATAAATATAGGTATCCGAGATATTATGTGTACCTACGTGTAGGTAGCTTGTGAAAATAGATAATTATTATCAGAGATGTAGGTATAACGTGAAAATAGATATACCTACCTACCCCTCCCTATAGATCAGCGATTCTCAACCGAGGGTACGCGAGAGAACCTCCGGTGGTACGCGAAAAAAAAGATAAAGGAATGTGTAATGGTGGACAAAAGCAACTTTTGACGGCTTATCAGTGCAGCTGACAAAAACCGGTTGGGTGGAAGAGCTCACTAGGTGAAAACCCTGCCAACAAATCCTTAAGAATAAATAAATAATATAATAATAATGAAGTTTTGCGGGCTTCCCAAAGGAGTTCCGTGCAAATGGGACCGCATAACTCTCCCTGGGGACGGCCCTGGTCCTGACAAAATATAGGTATATTAATATTTGACCCAACCAAAGCAGAAGGCAGAGCGCAATCTATTTTGAGACTGTTTTCATCAAATTTACATTAGGTCCAATTTTCCAAGAATTTAAGGAGAGAAGAAAAATAAGAAAGAAAAAAAAAACGGAAATGTTAAAATGTATTCTAATTTTGGACGAGAAGAAAAAGAAGAAGAAGAAGGAAGAAGAAGAGGGAGGAAGAGGAGAAGGAAGAAGAAAAACGAGGAAAAAGGAGGGGGAATGAGGAGATAATATTATTCGGCTAAAAGGGTTCTCTTTAATGTCTTTTTTTACTGTTATCTCTTTTATTTTTTTAAATAAGCACTTGCTCTCTCTCTCTCTCTCGACCTTTTCCTCTTTCTTTCTCTTTAGCCATCCCATTTCATTTCTTCCTCCTGCTCTCTATCTTTATTCTATCAATCTCTCTCCTTCTTCTTCTTCTTCTCCTCTTCTTCCGCTAAAAGGGTTCTCTTTAATGTCTTTTTTTACTGTTATCTCTTTTATTTTTTTAAATAAGCACTTGCTCTCTCTCTCTCTCTCTCTCGACCTTTTCCTCTCTCTTTCTCTTTAACCATCCCATTTCATTTCTTCCTCCTGCTCTCTATCTTTATTCTATCAATCTCTCTCCTTCTTCTTCTTCTTCTCCTCCTCCTCTTCTTCTTTTCCCCCGCATATTTCTCTCATCACAATTATTCGAGTCACGATTTCGGAATGTTCGAACTAAAACGACTCCGAAATACAATAATGTATCTCTGTCTCTCCTTCTCTCTCTCTCTCTTTCTCTCTTTTTCTCTATCTCTCTTTTTCCCTCTCTTTCTCTCTCTCGATTCCAACGATTCCAATTTCTCCATCTCCCACACTGCCAAAGTCTGGAAAAAGTTGATATTAAATTTATAGAGATGTTTCCATTTGGTTGAATGGTTGGTAGCTAGGTACTTTTTCTTAGTCTTGTTATTGTCCCTTTCCTCCTCCTCCTTCTTCTTCTTCTTCTTCTTCTCATTCTTTTTTTTCTCCTCCTCCTTGTTCTTTGTTTTCTCCTTCTCCTTCGCCTTCTTCTTCTTCTTCTTCTTCGTTTTTAATGTCCTTATTCTTACAGTAAGAAATGGTCGGTTTTTAGTACCTACCATCTAGAGTCTAAATACAAAGTTTCAGCCATTAGTCTGCGTATGAAGAAAATATCTCGAGAACGAAAAAAACTAGTGACTTGAAATTTGGTACACAGCCCTCAAATACAAAAAGGGTGGGACACTTTTGGTTAAGATCGGCGCAGCGGTATTTTGGCGGTTTTCAGCTCTACTGGCAAAAAAGATTAAAGATATCGAAAAAATTGGAAGTAGGTTCTCGAGATAGAGCGATCAGTGTGTGAACTATGAAATGTGAACTATGAATGGATCTCGTTTTTATAATATAAGACTAGCTGAATTCCGTCGCTTCGCTCCGGAATCCCGCTAGTTCATCCCGAGGCATGGCCTAACTTGTAGAAAAGGCATGGCCGAACTTGTAGAAAATAATAAAAAATACGGTCGCGCTGCGCGCTCCCTATTAGCTGCATAGTTGTCAAACTAAAAACATAAACGAAACTCAAATATTAGGGGAGCGAGGAAAAGTTTTCTCTCCCGCAGTCTCTGTACTCTGTGTATTTCTTATGGAGATTTTAGCGATGAAAAATTGATCATACCTATCTCAGGATCGGTTTAGATTTTCGCAAAATCCTTTCTTATTGCACACCTAGACCATAAAAGGAATATTCCTACCAAATTTCAGCTTTCTAGGTGTTGTGGTTCTCGAGATAGAGCGATCAGTGTGTGAACTGTGAAATGTGAATGAGTGAATGGATCTCGTTCTTATAATATAAGATTGGCGACAAAGGGGGAAAAGTTGACCTATAAATTCAACTTAGAAAGCGTAGATACAAAACGCTAGATAACACAGATATTATAAACACCTCTATACAGGGTGTTCCAACTTTTGTACCAAACTAAAAGGGGTGAATCATTGGGGGGGAAAAGGTGAGTGTTTGAACGCAGTAAAACTACCTACTTTTTTGGATTCAGGGGACCCTAAAACGGATATTTTCACTCATTTCCCGATTTTGACAGTTTGGACCTATTTTGAAGTATGTAAAAAATATTCCTCTAATAACACTAAAAAATATTCCTGTGATTTCCAATTTAACTCACAGCTCAAATTAAGATCATCTATCTGTAAATCTTTTGTTAATTAAGAAAAAAGTCTTTATTTCAACAGAACTTAACCTGTTTGTTACCTTACTTTACAGAGGTTAAACATTGCTTTAGCCCTTTATGACCTAGTGTGCTCGTTACCTTACTGTAAATTTGTTACCTCATATTGGGACACCCTGTAGAACAGATTTCTACAGTAGATAACTAGGAAACACGGGGAAATAAATATAGGTATCTGAGATATGTGTACCTACGTGTAGGTAGCTTGTGAAAATAGATATTATCAGAGATGTAGGTATAACGTGAAAATAGATATACCTACCTACCCCTCCCTATAGACCAGCGATTCTCAACCGAGGGTACGCGAGAGACCCTGCGGGGGTACGCGAAAAAAAAAGATAAAGGAATGTGTAATGGTGGACAAAAGCAACTTTTGACGGCTTATTAGTGCAGTACCGTCCAAAAAGTACTGAGCTTTGACCTCAAGATATCGAAGAACTGATTTTTTTTTTTTTTTTTTCAAAAGCTGAGTGTGTTTAGATTTCAGTATGATACACAACAACCTAGGTATGGGTACCCGGTACTCATTATGATGGTGGTGGGGTTCTAAGATTAAATCTGGGTAACCAAAGGGTACGAAAAAAGGTTGAGGACCGCTGCTATAGACTCTATACAGTATATAATAGTCCCTATAAATAATAGACAACACCATATCTAGTGATTATTTATATTGGATACCTAACGCCAAACTTATAATGGAAAAACCGTACGTGTGATGGCAAAAGTTACGAAATAGATACTGGTTACAGGGTCGATCATAGAGGGGGCTCATTTGGCCCCCTTCGGGCCCGGGTTAGACAAGGGAGCTCGGAAACCAAAAAATTAATACTTCTTTTTATGTATTGGCTGCTATACCAACTTACCCAATAAATATATATTCGTTTTTTTTTTTGTTTTCTTCTTCTTCTTCTTCTTCTTCTTCTTCTTCTTCTTCTTCTTCTTCTTCTTTTGGATTATCCTGTGCGATAGGTATTGGAATGGCACAAGGATAGGGAATAATAATAATAATAAGTAGATAGATAGGTATACAGAATACAAGGATGGTTTATGAGTTGTCCTGTGATTTATGGATGAATGTTTATTGGAAACTCGTAGGATGCATCCAGCACATGGGACGTAAAGGAGTAGTGAATCGCTTCTCTGGCTCAGTCTTTATGTCATTAGCCTGGAACATTTGACTCATGTGGTCTGTGTCGTAGCATGTCCATCCCGTAGTATGTCTTACATCAGATAAACGAGAAGAGAGGAGACACAATAGGTACTTCTGATTCAGGAGACACAATATTTTTTCTTATTTAGGAGAACACACGCCAAAAAGTAACTCGTTGAAATATTTGCTATCGAAAAACGAATACGAGCTCATTTTATTATTACTAATTATTTATCATTATCGATGGTGGGATTCGAACCCGGGACCTTCTGCGTAGCAGCTGGCTAACCGTATAATTATAGGTATATCCAGGATATGTTGTTCGACACCCACGACCAACAGTCTGTCGTTGAAAATGTCAAAATCCTTGTCTGCAAATGCAAACACTTCTAAACAGATATTTACCCAGATTTTCCCTACACAAATCAACACGTATAAGCAGTAGGTATTCCGTATAGATAGATACGTATTATCAGTATAATGCAACTTGTTGTACAGTCGAATCTGGATCCAAGATACGAAACGCTCTGTTCTTTTAAAACGCCTTGTAAAAATTAAAAATCAGATGAAATAATGTTTTCATCAAGACAATTTCGAATGCAAAAAGTTTAAATTGAAATAAGCTTTCGATATCACTCAGAGCAAAAAAAAGCCCAAAATGGGGCCAAAAATGCCAAAGTGTATAAGGCATTCTCAAGAATTCCAACATTAATTTCAATTTCAATTCAATTGACTGGGTGGCATAATTAAGAATTCTAACTGCACCCCAAAGAGACAGGGGGTGCAAAACAAAACTAGAACAAAATTCAATAACAACTCTCCTCCCCTCCCTCCCCTTCCTTTCTATTCTATTTTTTTCCAATTTTTTACAACAAAAAATGTAATAATAATAATTGGAATAATAATAACAACGGTGCCATTTATTAGTTTTATTAGATTTTTATGATCAGATAATATTTTTCCCTGAAAATTATTGCTTTCCTTTCTCTCTCTCTCTCTCTTTGTCTCTCTCTCTCTCTCTCTCTCTCTCGCTTTCGTTCTCTTTATCTCTTTCTCTCTCTCTCTCTCTCCCTCCTCTTTCGAAGTTTTTTTCCTTTTTTGCGAGCAAAAAAATACAGCACCGCACGTAGGTAGGTACATTATTAGATTGGTATAGAATAGAATAGAATGGATGTTAAAATGTCACATGTTATAAAATAAATATATAGGTACCTATGTTGGTAACTAAAAAAAATGTAAGTTCTTTATTTTTGGAAATTTGATTTACAATAAAAACATATATCATATAGGCTAAATTTAATCTCTAATTGAATATTCTCTGCTTATACTGCAAGCATAGGACTGGAAAGTGAAAGTCCCTAATTCTCGCAGTCCGCAGTCTGAATAAAATCCGAGTATATTTCGTAGACTCGTATAAGCTTAACCCATCCTTCAGGGCTGTCCAGCTCCTTCATCTAAGCCTCGGATTGGGTTTTTTAATCCGTCCTTCCTTTATTATTACAATAAAATAAAAAGGTATAAGGGACAGACTATTGTTGTGTATGGGGTTAAGCTATACTATACTTAGCTACATTGTTCTTCCTGTTGGGATAGGATGTGGGACTGCTCAGTCCACACAGTCGAACCGACTCGACAGTATGACTTAGAAAGCTCGACCTCCTGACAGATCACCAAAGTTAAGCACAATCATGCTTGGTTGATATCTGAACTTTCTTCCTCTCTCTCCCCCCCTTCTTTTCTTCTTTTAAACCTACATTATCTCTCTTCTGTTTATAATACCGTCATCTCTCTCTCTCTCTCAGAGAGAGAGAGAGAGAGAGAGAGAGAGAGAGAGATGGAGAAGGAAAGAGATATGGAGAAAGGTAGAGGGTGGGATAGAGAAAAAAAAGACACACAGAGAAAGCTGAAAATGGTAACAGAGTACAAAACCATACAAAGAAAAATAAGAGAAAAAATACGAGGGAGAAAAAGGAGAGAGAGAGAGAGAGAGAAATAAGAGAAGATGCCATCAGGGAAGGAAAAGAAAAGGGAAAATGTCAACATGAAAATAAATTAAAAGAAAAACGACACAGGAGAGAAATAGAGAAAAATGAAAAAGGGAGAAAAGAGAAGAAAAATTCATATGTGTGAAAATAAGGGAGGGAAATAGAGGAGGGAAGGAGGGAGGAAAATTGCAAAGAAGAGAGAAATATGTGGGATGGAGAGAATAACTTGTTAGAAAACTAACGCGAATTTCTCTCTCTCTCTCTCTCTCTCTCTCTCTCTCTCTCTCTCTCTCTCTCTCTCTTTTGCTTTCGTTCTTTCTCTCTCTCCCTCCTCTTTCGAAGTTTTTTTCCTTTTTTGCGAGCGAAAAAATACAGCACCGCACGTAGGTAGGTACAGTATTAGATTGGTATAGATTAGAATAGAATAGAATGGATGTTAAAATGTCACATGTTATAAAATAAATATATATACCTATGTTGGTAACTAAAAAAAAAGTTCTTTATTTTTGGAAATTTGATTTACAATAAAAACATATATCCTATAGACTAAATTTAATCTCTATAATGGAATATTCTCTGCTTATGCTGCAAGCATAGGACTGGAAAGTCCCTAATTCTCGTAGTCCGCAGTCTGAATAAAATCCGAATATACTTCGTATAAGCTTAACCCATCCTTCAGGGCTGTCCAGCCCCTACACCTAAGCCTCGGATAGGGCTTTTTGTGTTTGGAGTTAAGCTACCATACTTATAGCTACAAAGTTCTTCCTGTTGGGATAGGATGTGGGACTGCTCAGTCCACACAGTCGAACCGACTCGACAGTATTACTTAGAAAGCTCGACCTCCTTACAGATCACCAAAGTTAAGCAACATTATGCTTGGTTGATATCTGAACTTTCTTCCTCTCTCTCCCCCCTTCTTTTCTTCTTTTAAACCTACATTTCCTGTCTTCTGTTTATAATACCGTCATCTTTCTCTTTCTCTCCCTCCCTCTCTCTCTCTTTCTCTTCCATATTTATCATCTTCCTCCCTCCCTCTTCTTCTCTCTCCATATTTAATTTCCATAAATATTCCATCCCACATTATTACGTCATTTGTGTCTAACATGTTTTTGTTTAAAAAAAAGAGGAAGAAAAAATAAGTGTTGCACAAGGTTTCCCCTTTTTTACCATTAGTCATTATGTACAGTAGAATCTCGATTATTTCAACTAATTGGGACCAGCGGTACCTAGTTGAAATGATCACATTCTATGATCTTTTCCTCTGATAAGATAGGATTTCCTTTGAAAGATGGTGTTTTTAGTTGAAATAATCGAGGTTCTACTGTACTCATTTTAGGATTACCAACAGCCCTATTGGAGTTCTAATATTACTACCGAGATCATCTGTTTTGCGACATCTTAATAAAAAAATCTAGAAATTTCCGATTGTCCGGAAATTAAAAACCGGAAATACTTTCATATCACGCGAATTTACGCGTCAAAGGCACAATGCTACCTCCCTACCAAACCAGACGGGGGAGTAAGCGTACATAATTTAAATTTTTTGAAGGTAACTAGGTATTACTTAAAGTAGAATTTACTTTTCCAGAGCATTATAAACCCACATATCCCTAGCGACGTGACAAGAGTAGCGTACAGGGATAGCGCGGTGATATGGGTACGACACAGACCACACGAGTCTGATGTAGCACGGTAGCATGTGTTTCGTTGCTACGAAATAAAAACGGCGTTGAACCACTAATCTTTTTTCTTTGACAAATGTAATGTCAAACTGTGAAAAAATGGTTTGACAAATATCCTAGAAGTACAGGTGGGTATGTCCACACATAGTCGATCGTCGACTGAAACCGTACACTACCTCGACAATATAGAGTCACCTCGTCGACTTTGTGTGGACACAGCCTGAGAAAAAACAATGTTTCTAATGAAAATGTTAATGGCGTGTAGGAGCGAGTACTAGGCATAAGGAAGCCTTAGGATGGCCATTCAATATCCAGGTAGATCTGACAGGCGCCCTATACCCTCCGAACTAGCTACGCTGGCAAACGAGTAGCGTACAGGGATAGCGCGGTGATATGGGTACGACACAGACCACACGAGTCTGATGTAGCACGGTAGCACGTGTTTCGTTGCTACGAAATAAAAACGGCGTTGAACCACTAATCTTTTTTCTTTGACAAATGTAATGTCAAACTGTGAAAAAATGGTTTGACAAATATCCTAGAATAAAGGTGGGTATGTCCACACAGTCGATCGTCGACTGAAACCGTACACTACCTCGACAATATAGATTCACCTCGTCGATCCACGACGTCGACTTTGTGTGGACACAGCCTGAGAAAAAACAATGTTTCTAATGAAAATGTTAATGGCGTGATGTGGGAGCGAGTACTATAGGCATAAGAAAGCCTTAGGACGGCCATTCAATATCCAGGTAGATCTGACAGGCGCCCTATACCCTCCGAACTAACTACGCTGGCAAAAGACGACTTTAAACTTATATTTGATAAAGACAGAAGTAAAGAAAATTAGGAGGAGGAAGACAATGAAGATGAAGAATTAAGAAGAACTTAGAAGAAGACAACTGGAAAAAATATCGATAAGAAAAAAAAATTAATACAAATTAATGAAAGTTAAAAAAAAGTTTCAATTTTGAAAACCCTTCCTCCTCTGTACCACGGACTTGAAAACAATTCGAAAGTTGAAGTTTGTTTGATATTCATACAGGGCGCGTCAGAAAAACACTGACAACGGTTTGGGCTAGGCAGATCTCATCATTTCCAGCAATATCTCCCTGACTTCGGCCTCTTCTTTCGAGAAAAGTCCAAAATATGTAGATGCCCCTTTCGAAAACAAGTTTCAATTTTGAAAACCCTTCCTCCTCTGTACCACGGACTTGAAAACAATTCGAAAGTTGAAGTTTGTTTGATATTCATACAGGGTGCACCAGAAAAACACTGACAACGGCTTCATTTCCAACAATATCTCCCTGACTTCGGTCTCTTCTTTCGAGAAAAGTCCAAAATATGTAGATGCCCATTCGAAACCGAAGCCGAAGTTGGCTCACAGAAATATTGTTGGAAATGATGAGATCTATCTATATCTACTTTGAGCCGCTACAAATTAATGAAAGTTAAAAAAAAAGTTTCAATTTTGAAAACCCCTCCTCCCCTGTACCACGGACTTGAAAACAATTCGAAAGTTGAAGTTTGTTTGATATTCATACAGGGTGCGCCAGAAAAACACTGACAACGGCTTCATTTCCAACAATATCTCCCTGACTTCGGCCTCTTCTTTCGAGAAAAGTCCAAAATATGTAGATACCCCTTTCGAAAACGAAGCCGAAGTTGGCTCACAGAAATATTGTTGGAAATGATGAGATCTATCTACTTTGAGCCACTGTCATTGTTTTTCTGACACACCCTGTATTTCATACTTTCCTCCCTCTCGTTTGTCTCACAGAGAGGAGGGGGAGGGGGGTGGATATCATTTTGATAATTATTCAACCCCGGGGTGGGGGGACGCCATTTTAATTTTTCTTTATTAGGTACCTACTTTTTCCTCCTCTTCTTTCTCCTCCTGCACTTCCTCCTCTTCTTCTCTTTCACTCTTTTTCTCGTTCTTCTTCTTCTTCTTCGTATTCCTCCCACTTCTTTCTTCTTAATTTAATTTATTTTAAAGTTCATTCGTTGCCAGCATCTCAATTAGTTTTGCAAGAGGACATCAGCTTATCTTGGTCTTATCGTATTTCTTGTGTTGTTTTATTTTATCGTTTTCCGTTCCACTTTGTTTCCCTAACCTTCATTTCCTTATCGCTAACCATAAATCCTTTAGGTATACACCTAGTTGTTCGGATTATCATTTCTCATAAATTTGATAACTTTACTGCTTACTAAAAAGGCATTAGATAATTATAAGGTCCGTTCTCGGAGCAGCAAAAGCTTTCTCCTATCCTGCCCTCCTTCTCTCTTTGACATCTAGACGATAAGGCCTCAATACAGTTGCCTTCATGAAATCTCCTAAAGAAAGACTAAGAAGAAGGAAAAGAAGAGGAAGAAGAAGAAGAGGAAGAAGAAGAAGAGGAAGAAGAAGAGGAAGAAGAAGAGGAAGAAGGAGAGGAAGAAGAAGAAGAGGAAGAGGAGGGAAGGAGGGAGGAAAATTGCAAAGAAGAGAGAAATATGTGGGATGGAGAGAATAACTTGTTAGAAAACTAACGCGAATTTGTGAGGGCAAAAGGGCGGGGTTTTGTAATGACAGAGGGAAATTTTAAGGTGAGGGGGGTGAGATTTTTTGTTCGAAGGCAAAGAGGGATTTCAAGAAAACTAAAACGCGAATTTGAGGGCAAAAGGGCGGGGTTTTGTAATGACAGAGGGAAATTTTAAGGCGAGGGGGGTGGGATTTTTTGTTCGAAGGCAAAGAGAGATTTCTGTTCGTAAGGCAAAGAGGGATTTTCTGTTCGAAGGGCAAAGAGGGAATTTTTCAGAGTAAACATACGAATACGATATGTTGTAAAGAGCCCGTGGGACCAAAACTGAGGGAGCGTGTTTAAATACGAGGGGCGAACGATTTTGACAGTGTTAAACTTTAGGGTCGGTGGGGATAAAAACAGATGGGCAAGTAGGGTGTATACTGTTAAAGGTTACTATAGGGTAGAGAGGGGTAAAAACATACACAATTGTGTCTCGCGAAGAAAAATGTGCAAGAATGTTGGAGAAGGGGAGGAGAGAAAGATGGGACCAAGGAGAAAATAAGAAGGGAGAAAAGAGGGGTGGGGGGAGAGAGAGCTTTATTTATAAGTGATGAGCTGATGAGGGAGCTCTGATAATTTAATAGCTAAGATGGAGAACAAATGTTGGTGAAGTTGGTGTGTATGTATTAGAAATGACCCTTTATCTTTTCTTCGTCCTCCTCTTCTCCTTCTTCCTCTTCTTCTTCTTCTTCTTCTTCTTCTTCTTCTTCTTCTTCTTCCTTCTTCTTCCATCTGGGCAATAGTATGCTTCTGGGTTCTGGTGTCCCCAACTCAGGCTTTTGTTAAGGTCAATTTGAAGGGGTTAGCTTGTCGTCAAATGGAGGACAAAACACCCGTCACTAAAGCCAAAACTGAGGGAGCGTGTTTAAATACGAGGGGCGAACGATTTTGACAGTGTTAAACTTTAGGGTCGGTGGGGGTAAAAACAGATGGGTAAGTAGGGAGGGTGGATACTGTTAAAGGTTACTATAGGGTAGAGAGGGGTAAAAACATACACACTTGTGTCTCGCGAAGAAAAATGTGCAAGAATGTTGGAGAAGGGGAGGAGAGAAAGATGGGACCAAGGAGAAAATAAGAAGGGAGAAAAGAGGGGTGGGGGGAGAGAGCTTTATTTACAAGTGATGAAGATGAGGGAGCTCTGATAATTTAATAGCTTATTGATAGATTCTGACGTAACTTTGTGAAGATTCATCTTGAAAAGAAGAACACAATAGCTTTTACTCTCCACAGTTGGGGGAGGGTTTTTTTTTATTGTTTATTCAAACAGACATGATTCGCCATTGCTGGCATCATCAGTGTAAACTGTAAAAAAAATGTGTAGCTAAGATGGAGAAAAAATGTTGGTGAAGTTGGTCTGTATGTATTAGAAATGACCCTTTATTTTTTCTTCGTCCTCCTCTTCTTCTTCTTCCACCTGGGCAATAGTATGCTTTTGAAGGGGTTAGCTTGTCGTCAAATGGAAGGCAAAACACCCGTCACTAAAGACCTTTGCAGGGGGAACTCGGGCTGTAGTTTTCCTTCTTTACTGGCGGCGATCTCGAAGTTTTCCTCCTTTACTATGGGACTGACTCTGAAAATTTGGATCATCCACCCCGGTACATCACTGTTTGGCCTCTCGCCTTTCCCCTTCAATAAATTCCTGAATACGGGCCTGGTAGGTAAGTAGTAAGTACCTTCTGTAGGTATCCCCCCCCCCCCTTCCCCCCTACTCTTACCCTACAATTCTGACCTTCAATTATTTTAATATAGGTATGCTCCCTAAGGTTAATGTGTTGATAACATATTATTAACCTTAATTCATAGTTCCTACATTAATTTAATTACAATTTTAAACAACGGAACGTTTATATTGAAGAATAGAAAGAACTGTTTTCGACGACATTTGCCCCTATTTTTTGACAAATAAACAAAGTCAACCAACCTAGACATGGTTAGCTTGGAATGTAGGGCGCCTACATACAGTACCATCTAAGGCCTAAGCTCTAGATCGCGGGTTCAATGCCCGGCCGGGGCGAAAGTTATCGAAACAGATAAGGTTCGTTTTCGGAAAGGCTGACTTTCTCCTTAATATCCTGTCTTCCTCTCTTCGCGTTTCAGGACGATAAGACCTCCATTAGTCCTTAAGAGTTCCGTCTATCAAACTTCTTAGAAAACTCACTTCACTCGATCAAATATGACAAGTCCACTGTCAATCAGCTCACCCTGTATATTGTCTTAATTAGTCCAAGAGCTAATGTAGGTAATTACTTCATTAGGTAAGGGTACTTCTTTTTACCTAATTTTCCTTAATTTAATATCAGTTTTAACTGGGGGCTAAAGAGCGAGAAGAAAAGGGAGGGAGAGAGGGAAAGAGGGAGGTAGGGAGAGAGAGAGATAGGGGGGAGAGTAAGAGAGAGAGAGAGAGAGAGTAAGAGAGAGAGAGAGAGAGGTAGTTAATTATTAATTTTCGTCTTCGTGACTATAATGGGCTTCGCTTGTGACCTTCAACACGAAATGTTTTTTTTTTAAATTTTTATTATTGTTACTAATTTTCTGGGTGTAGAGATACATACATATGTTATATATACATAGATATGTAGGTAGAGATACCTATTTGTGTGGACCTTTTATCTAAAATATTATAGCTCTTGATCATTTATAATAAATTAAAAACAATTGCTTATTCTGACGTGTTTTAGACATAAAAAAAATTTTAGACATTAAAAAAAAAAAAAAAAAAAAAAAAAAAAAAAGGGAAAGGAAAAAAAAAATAAAAAAAAAAAAAAAAAAAAAAAAAAAAAACATAATGTCTACACTTTAAATTTAAAGTATACCTGAGCTTTAAAAAGCTAATGAAAAACGTACTCGTTAAGAGGTACAATCCAATAACGAGGTAATTTTCTTAGGGCAAAATTTCACCCACTGTTTTAGGCTTGAACAGGTATTTTTTTTTTTAGGATTTATGATTTATGGCAGGATTCTCCCGCCGTGAGCTCTTCCACCCAACCAAATTTCAAATTATCCGTCTGTAAACCCTCTGATCTAAAACACGTAAACAGTCACAGCACTGTAAATGGGATAGTATATTCTGGGAATAGATGATGCGTCGCTATTATTTTTTTACACGGAATACGGAGTGTACCGTTATTGCTTGGAATTGGCTAGGATGTGTGCTAAGGCAATGGCCATGCAGATATGTGCCACTTGATGTGTCTTTGCTCAGTCCGTTTCTAGCATCTTCAATTTCACCGTCATATTCCATTTCTTTCTTTGACGATGGCGCCAGACACTTTCCTCATAGACAGTAAGAAGAAGAAGAAGAAGAAGAAGAAGAAGAAGAAGAAGAAGAAGAAGAAGAAGAGGAAGAATAAGAAGAAGAAGAAGAAGAAGAAGAAGAAGAAGAAATAAAAAACACTTCCGACTGAGTGGATGAGTGAATAGGATAGAAATAGACAGCTAAATAATCTATGGGATGAATGATAATAGTTGACAGTTTGAAGAAATGAAGAGAGAAAAGGAATAGAAGAAAAGGGAAACGAGAATAGAGCAGTTGCAAGTTGCAAATGGGTAAAAATTATAAATATTAAATGGTCGATTCCTATGTAAAAAGTTGGGATAAATCCAAATTTGAGGTCAAAACTCCGGAAAAATAACTGTAAAAGGTCGAAAATTCAATTTTTATTTTCGACAGGTCAGACGTCAGGAGATGGGCAGAAACGTATGCGCACAAAGATGAATTGCGCAGAAAGGCATGTGCACAAACAGATTAATGTGTTGCCTGCGAACGCAGTTGTTTTTTTTTTGTCCGTTAGGTAGCGCCACTATGCAAGCGCGCTAGCGGAGGAGCAGAAAGAACTGCGCACAAAAACATTAATGCGTTGCCTGCGAGGGAGCTTTGCTCGGACATTTGATGTGACGTCATCGCCTACGGGAGAGTATGCCGA
>NW_007380237.1:12997-13070 GCF_000475195.1 Diaphorina citri | reverse complement strand
GCAAGCACGCTTGCGGAGGAGCAGAAAGAAATGCGCAGAAACGTATGCGCACAAACACATTAATGTGTTGCCT
>NW_007380237.1:0-12987 GCF_000475195.1 Diaphorina citri | reverse complement strand
CTCTCTCTCTCTCTCTCTCTCTCTCTCTCTCTCTCTCTCTCTCTATCTCTCTCTCTCTCTCTCTCTCTCTCTCTCTCTTTCCCTTCCTTCCTTCCGTTCTCTCTCTTTCTATCCATGTATTAATATGTATCTTTCTCTTCCTTAATTTCGCTCGTTCTCTTTTTACTCCACTTTTCACCTCTCTCTCTCTCTCTCTCTCTCTCTGTCTCTCTCTCTTTCTCCATTTTTTTCTCTCTATTTCCTCTTCCCAAATTTCTCTCTTCCTCTTTTCACCCTTCTCTCCTCTTAATGTTTACATAATTTATATTTATTTTTAACTTCATGCACCCTGTAGTTATGTACCTACGGGAAATCTGGAAAAGGCCTTAAGGCCATGGCTACCGTCTATTTCTGTCTTTACAAGTTAATGTGGGTCCCTAGCCAGGGTAGTATTTAGAAGGGCTGAGGGTTCCCGGGCCCTCCTTGAACTTTATTTCATCATTTTTTTACTTTCTATTACTACAGTATAGCGGAGCTACATTACTAATGAAAGTATTGTTTTACTTTCTATTTCCTTTACTGTTAGGCCAGACTCCGAAAATTGGGAGCATCACCCCCAACACCCGGTAGGTACATCACTGTTTGACCTCTCGCCCCTACCCCCTTGGCAAAATCCTGTGGATACAGCCCTGACCTACCTACCTTTCAGCTATTATTTACCTAACTACCTACCTACCTACCTACCTACCTACCTGCCTACCTACCTATCTACCTACCTACCTAGTACGTGATAATAACATAATCACAACGAAAGGCAACTTTGGGTAGGAAATAAGCAAAGGTTTTATATTACCAGGTTTATTTACAATAAGTAAAGTACCTACCTACCTGGGCACAACCTTAACACTTTCACTGCTCTGAATGAAATGAAAACTCTGCCCCAGGTTGGAAATCGAACGTGCGACTTAGGGCTTACAAGGCACAATATGCTAACTGGGCTGGCAATTAAAACTTAAAAGAAGAAGAAAATGAAGAAGAAGAAGAGGAAGAAGAAGAAGAAGAAGAAGAAGAAGGAGAATAACATACGTAATATCATAATTATGATGGCCAAAGAAAAGAAACCATCTCCATAGAATTTAATTTTAGATTAGGAGATGTATTATTATGTAATTAAAAATTGTTAAACAAATATAGAAATTTTGAATTGAATTGAATTGAATTCTTCTTCTTCTTCTTCTTCTTCTTCTTCTTTTGGATTATCCTGTGTGAAGTGTGATAGGTATTGGAATGGCACAAGGATAGGGAATAATAATAATACGTAGATAGATAGGTATACAGAATACAGGGATGGTTTATGAGTTGTCCTGTGATTTATGGATGAATGTTTATTGGAAACTCGTAGGATGCATCCAGTACATGGGACGTAAAGGAGTGAACCGCTTCTCTAGCTCAGTCTTTATGTCACTAGCCTGGAACATTTGACTCATGTGGTCTGTGTCGTAGCATGTCCATCCCGTAGTATGTCTTACATCAGATAAACGTGAAGAGAGGAGACACAATAAGTAACTTCTCATTCAGGAGACACAATATTTTTCTTATTTAGGAGAACACACGCCAAAAAGTAACCCGTTGAAATATTTGCTATCGAAAAACGAATACGAGCTCATTTTATTATTACTAATTATTTATCATTATCGATGGTGGGATTCGAACCCGGGACCTTCTGCGTAGCAGCTGGCTAACCGTATAGGTATATCCAGGATATGTTGTTCGACACCCACGACCAACAGTCTGTCGTTGAAAATGTCAAAAGCCTTGTCTGCAAATGCAAACACTTCTAAACAGATATTTACCTAGATTTTCCCTACACAGATCAACACGTATAAGCAGTAAGTATTCAGTATAGAATCTATAATACGTATCTATCTATACTATAGATAGATACGTATTATCAGTATAATGCAACTTGTACAATCGAATCTGGATCCAAGAGATACGAAACGCTCTGTTCTTTTAAAACGCCTTGTAAAAATTAAAAATCAGATGAAATAATGTTTTCATCAAGACAATTTCGAATGCAAAAAGTTTAAATTGAGATAAGCTTTCGATATCACTCAGAGCAAAAAAAAAGCCCCAAAATGGGACCAAAAATGCCAAAGTGTATAAGGCATTCTCAAGAATTCCAACATTACAATACAATTCAATTGACTGGGTGGCATCATTAAGAATTCTAACTAGAGAGAGAGAGAGAGAGAGAGAGAGAGAGAGAGATGGAGAAGGAAAGAGATATGGAGAAAGGTAGAGGGTGGGATAGAGAAAAAAAAAGACAGCGAGAGAAAGCTGAAAATGATAACAGAGTACAAAACCATACAAAGAAAAATAAGAGAGAAGACAAGAGGGAGAAAAAGAAGAGAGAGAGAGAGAGAGAGAGAGAGAAATAAGAGAAGATGCCATCATGGAAGGAAAAGAAAAGGGAAAAATGTCAACATGAAAATAAATTAAAAGAAAAACGACACAGGAGAGAAATAGCGAAAAATTTTTCTTCATTTACTATTTAGAATTTGCAGAGGATAGAGAGATGATTTGGAAAGGAAGGGTGGATGAAGTGGAGGTGGAGGAGAAGAAGAAGGGAAGGAGGAGGAGGAGGAGGAGGAGGAGGAGGAGGATGAGAATTAGGGGATGATTAGAAATAGGGGGAGAGGGAGGTATTTGAAGGAGTGAGGGGTGGAACGAAAAGAAGGAGAAGGTGAAAAGAAAGAGGAGATAAAGCAGAAGAACAAAGGAAAAAAAAACAAATAGAATTAGGAAAGAGGAGAGATATAGGGAGAGAGAGAGAGAGAAGAGAGAGAGAGCGGAAGAGGGAGAGAGAAAGGTGGAAAAAAAGGAGAGAGATAGAGAAAATGAGGACCTATATAGAAATGGAAAATAAAAATGGACATTTGTCAGGCATAGTTCCGGTTTTGAAGAGGGGTCCTCACAAAACAGTAGATAGATAACATCTAGGTACCTATTTATCATACATTTTTTGTCCCTTTATCCGATTTTTTGCCCCTCGGAAAAAAAACTCCCATTATCCAAATTTATTTTACCTATATTTTTTTTGGGAGGTATTTGAAGGAGTGAGGGGTGGAACGAAAAGAAGGAGAAGGTGAAAAGAAAGAGGAGATAAAGCAGAAGAACAAAGGAAAAACAAAAACAAATAGAATTAGGAAAGAGGAGAGAGAGAGAGAGAGAGAGGAAGAGGGAGAGAGAAAGGTGGAAAAAAAGGAGAGAGGTAGAGAAAATGAGGACCTATACGGAAATGGAAAATAAAAATGGACATTTGTCAGGCATAGTTCCGGTTTTGAAGAGGGGTCCTCACAAAACAGTAGATAGATAATAGGTAGATACCTACCTATTTATCATACATTTTTTGTCCCTTTATCCGATTTTTTGCCCCTCGGAAAAAAAAACTCCCATTATCCAAATTTATTGTACCTCATGTACTTTATAACATGTTATTCTATCCATATAACACATGTACAGTAGAACCTCGATTATTTCAACTTCCATTCTTTCAATGCTCTATTATTTCAACTCCAAAATCCATTGTTTTTTTTTTTATCTTTCAAAGGACATCCTCAGAGGAAAAGATCATAGAAAGTGATCATTTCAACCCCGTGCGTTTCAACTACCCCCCGGTCCCAATTAGTTGAAATACAAGTAATCGAGGTTCTTCTGTACTTTCTTATGGTTTCTACTCTAGTTCTGTTCAAAACGTAACATATTTATAAGACTTCAAGAGGTTTGACAGAGGGAATTGTAAACAGCTACTCGTAAGTGGAGGTCTTATCGTTCCGAAATTGAAGAGAATGATTATAAATTATAAGATAGGGGAAAGCCAGCCGTTCCAAGAGCAAATCTTATCTGTATATGTATACCGTAAGTGGAGGTCTTATCGTTCCGAAATTGAAGAGAATGATTATAAATTATAAGATAGGGGAAAGCCAGCCGTTCCAAGAGCAAATCGTATATGTGTATACCTGTATACCTAATGAAATCGGCCAAGGGAAAGAATACGACAAGAGAAAGAACGGGCGAAACATTGAAAAGGAGATAGATCGAACCCACAAACTAACGCTTATAAGGCAGGTAATTCAACCTACAAGCTAATAAATAGGGTGGCAAATGTAACGATGTCGGTTTTTATGGGAAAGATAAAAGATCATACCTACTGAGAGAGACCTGTCCTATAGGACAGAACGATAATGGTTATGTATGTACATATGTATGTATGTATGTATGTATGTATGTATGTACGTATGTATCTAAGTACTACAGGTTTAAATGGGAAAATGGGAAAAGGTGGTATACAAAATATCTCAAGAACGGTTAGTCGTAAAGCGATGAAATTTGGTATGATATACCGGTATGGTCCAAGGACGCGACTGTAACAATTCGGTAAAAATCGGACAGTCACTCATCCAGATATCAACCAAAGTCAATGTTGCTTCAAACTTCCGACTTGGAAAATTTAAAAAAAAACATCAATTTTTTTCATACTTTATATGATTCCTTATCACACGGGGAGTATTTTAAGATAGGAAATTTTTGGTCGAAAATTGGTCGCCGTAAGCGGCTCAGGCTTGGGAAAATTTCCTTTTTTTTTCAAATAAGTATTCCGCAAATGTAATGGAAAGTCGTGTGATGTTCACACCAGATTTTTCTTCTACGACTTCTAGATCCCGAGATAAATCGATTTAAAAAATACCGGTAAATCTTGAACTCTGATGTCACGGCATACGCTCCCGTCCACGATGACGTCACATAAAATGTCTAAAATGTACATTTCTTAACAACCACAAAAAATTTCATCAAAATCGGTCGAGCCGTTTTTTCGTGAAAAGAGGACAAAAACAGGTCTATTAGGCCATTTTCTTAACGTTTTGAACCGCCGCCATTTTGAATCAGGATGGAATGTGAAAATTTCAAGTAGCCTATGTCACCCGGAGTACTTTTCTTAACAACCACAAAAAATTTCATCAAAATCGGTCGAACCGTTTTCTCGTGAAAAGAGGACAACCAAAGGTCTATTTAGCGTAACAGACAGACATACACACACACATACAGACAGACAGACAGAAAGACAGACAGACAGACAGACAGACAGACAGAAAGACAGACAGACAGACAGACAGACAGACAGAAAGACAGACAGACAGACAGACAGACAGACAGAAAGACAGACAGACAGACAGACAGACAGACAGAAAGACAGACAGACAGACAGACAGACAGACAGAAAGACAGACAGACAGACAGACAGACAGACAGAAAGACAGACAGACAGACAGACAGACAGACAGAAAGACAGACAGACAGACAGACAGACAGAAATTTTTCTAATGTGATTTTTGGAATCGTGGATGCATAAGGAGTAAGAATAACTAAAAATTTCACGATTCCAAGCAATGTACAGACAAATCCGTCCCTCCGGGAATTTTTTAGCCCGTAGTTTATTCAATACCTATGTACCTACCTAATTTGTTTAATATTCAGTTTATTATTATTCTTGATTTGATTTTTCGATTTTACTGTCATGTACCTAATGATTTAAAATCAAGACTAGTGCCCATTCTCCCTTAATTCCCAATAGGTATAAGGTTTAAGTCACCCATCCATTTATTGGCCTTGCTCGGCGTAGCTTAACATAGGTGACGCTAAAACCGGTCTTAAAATAACGACTGAAGTGTTATCTAAAACTGTCTCGCTTTCACTTCATAGGTCGTCGCGACAAATTTCAAGATCAGAGCTCATTTGTGTGAGAAAATGGGAAAAAAATCCCCAAAAAACAGTTTTTTTGTTTTTCGGGCTTTATGGTTCTCTGGACAAAATTTGTTCCTTATAAAAAGACCTTTAATTTGATATATAGGTTGACCAGGTTTGGATAAGTCCTTCTATGGGGACAGACCGACCGACGACACCGAACCAAATACAATAGGCCGTCCCTTATAACATTTTATTACTATTGTAATAATATGGAAGGACGGACTAAAAAGCTAAAGAGGGAGAGAGAGGCGAATGGAGGGAGGGGAAGAGAGAAGATTCATAGATATGTCTTGTATAGTCACATTAAAAACAGGTATTAAAATAAGAAGATAGTTAACATGAGAAAGAGGGAGAAAGAGAGAAAGAGTAAGAAGAGAAAGTAGACTAAGAGAGGGAGGAAGAGAGAGAGAGAGAGAGAGAGAGAGAGAGGAAGAAAGAGAGAGAGAAGAGAGAGAGGGAAGATTCAAAGATATGTGTTGTAGTCACATTAAAATAGGTATTAGAAGAAGAAGATAGTTAAAATGAGAGGAGAGAGAGAGAAAGAGATGTAGGGAGATATAGAGATAGAGAGAGAGAGAGAGAGAGAGAGAGAGCGAGAGAGAAGGAGACAGGGAGGGAGAGAGAGGACGATATAAATTATTTAGACAACAACAAAAACAACAATAGAAACAAGCTCGAAATAATTGTCTAGGTTTCGGAAAAGTTGGAACAAAAAATATGCCCCTCGGCACCAGACAAGGTTAGGAAAGAAAGTTTTAGATGGATCCTATAGGTATTTTTGTCTAGTCGCTTTTTTATTGATTTTATTTAGTTTTATTATTGCCCTTATTTTTCTTCTTAACTTTTACGCTATTTTTGATTTAATTATAAGGTTTTCTTTTTATCAAGTTGTAACTTTGCTATAGCTCTCTATATATCTCACAGAAATCCGTGCAAACTGGTCCACAAAATGAAGAACATATATAGCTGTGGGGTTAAATCTTTATTTTTACTCGAAAACAAAAGATTCTTTGCTATAGATATAGAAATAGCATCAAATAGAATAGAATAGAGAATAGAAAATTATCTAACAAGAAATCGAAGTTGGTCGTTTTCGCTACATTCTATGTCCCTGTAAAATATTGTTTACGGAGTTTCGGACCTAAGGATATTTTTGTGATAACAAATAACAAAATATCGAAACTAATAATGCTATTATGTATTGGGAAGTCCTTGAAAAGAAAAAAAAAGAAAAGCTTTTCAAAGGTCAAAGCTCCATAGATTATACCTTTATCTTTCTCCCTTAATTCTCTCTCTCTCTTTTTTTCCATATCGCTCTCTCTCTCCCTCTCTCTCTATCTCTCTCTCAAAAAAAAAAAAAACTGGGGGTCTCATTATTATTAGGTATTATTTCTTGAAAGGGATTCACAATTTTTTGGGTCACCCTGTATAGTGATAATATAATAAAGTTAGTTAAATTCCAATGTTTTAAAACGTAAACGAGCTTCAAACCCACACGTACACACATTATATACCTACGTGCCACATATACCTACATACCTATCTATACGTGCTACGTGTTTGGGGAAAGAGAGAGGGGAGGGGGAGGGAGGGGAGAAAGCTGCAGAGAGAGGGAGAGAGAGAGAGAATTAGAGAGAGTTACACGAACATGTAGCCCTATAAAATCCTTTTCTTTCTTACTTTCATACTCTCTCTCCTCTCTCTCTCTCTCTCTCTCTCTCTCTCTTACTCTTATTGTCAAGATATTATTTCGGATACAAGAGGATATAAAATAGGTACCTATGTCTGATTTTGGTAAGATACCTGCCTCTACTTCTTTGTTTTTGATTTATCTTGAAAATCTCAATCTCAAAATATGTACATACAGTTTGTGCAAGGGAGAAGAAGGAAGACGGTAGATATCTTTATCTCTCTCTCTCTCTCTCTCTCTCTCTCTCTCTCTCTCTCTCTCTCTCATGTTCTATGCATCAGTTTCATCTTGTGATAGGTAGGTAAAGGTACCTATGTCTGATTTTGGTAAGATACCTGCCTCTACTTCTTTGTTTTTGATTTATCTTGAAAATCTCAATCTCAAAATATGTACCTACAGTTTGTGCAAGGGAGGAGTAAGACGGTAGATATCTTTATCTCTCTCTCTCTCACATGTTCTAGGCATCAGTTTCATCTTGTGATAGGTAGGTAGTAGTAGTTAAATTAGTTACATATCAAAGGTTAAGAGTAGGTGTAAGAGAAAATGCATTAGTACGAGGACTGTCCAATTCATAGTTGGAAAATGCCTTGTTGCCAAATTATACCGTACATTGTAGCCAAACATACATTTTTTTTTTTTTTTTTTTTTTTTTTTTTTTTTTTTTTTTTTTTTTAAGATGAGTTATTTCGTATTTCGTAGTGTTATTTCGTAGCAATGAAACAACTGCTACATTAGACGCAAGTGGTCTGTGTCGTAGCATGCCCATCCCGTAGTATGCCTCTTATCAGATGGGCGAAAAGAGACACAATACTTCCCAAATTCTCGAGCCTACAAGGATCCATAAACGAGAAAGCAACCGAACCTGTAGACTGTAGACCAGGGATTTCAAATAGCGGCCCGCGGGCCTCATATGGCCTGCGAAAATTTTAGGGATTTGTATTGATCTCCATGGCTAGTTAAATACTAGTTGTCCTTTAGAGGCTGAGTGGTCTCTTGAACAAAAAGTTTCATTAGAGGAGTTTGCATGCGAAAAATGTCTGACTCCACGGGGCAATTGAGTGCAGTTACCATTGAGTTATGGGAACTGACTTATTCGGTTTTGTGTATGTGGCAATTCTCCCCTGTGTATGTGGCCCGCGGAGTACCTCCCAATGTAGCATGTGGCCCGCATACACATGGAAGTTGGAAACCCCTGCTCTAGACTGTAGAGTAGACCCGGCAGAGGATATAAACAGGTAATTAAGTAATTAAGACATCAAAAACGTTTACCACTTCATTAAATAATGTAGAGTGTAGAGGATAGCGAAACCCCGAAACCGGCAATTAAAAAACCATTTACACGAAAATGAAAAGAGGTTCCCTAACGAATAAACAAAAGGAAAAGTAAGTGGTAGTATATTTATTTAGGGAAATGAGGTAGGTACGTAGGTAGGTAGGAGGAGGAGAAGGAGGAAGAGGAGGAGAAAGAGAGAAAGGAGTAAGAGAAGGAGAAGGAGGAAGAGGAGATTGAGTAGGAGAGAGAAGGGAAAAAGGAAAAGGAGAAGGAAGGGGAGAAACGAGGGGGAGAGGAGGAGGAGGAGTAAAAGGATAAATTCAATAGAGAAGGAAGGAAGGGATAAAGAAGAGGAGGAGGAGAAAGAGAGAAAGGAGTAAGAGCAGAAGGAGAAGAGAGGATTGAGTAGGAAAGAGGAGTAGAAAAAGGAAAAGGAAGGGGAGACGAGGAGGAGGAGGAGAAAAAGGATAAATTCAATAGAGAAGGAAGGAAGGGATAAAAGAACAACAATAAAAGAAGGCGGAGAAAAAGAAGGAATGAAGGAGGAGGGGGAAAAATACGACCGGAGGTAAAGAGAAGGAGAATAATAAAAGAGACGAATTGAGGAGGAGGAGGAGGAAAAGAAGAAGAAATAGAGGGACGAGAAGGAGAAAGAGAAGAACACGAAGAGGTATAAATAAAAATACAACTGGAGGCGAAAAAAGAAGGAGAAAGAGGAGGAGGAGGAGGAGAAGAAGGGAGAGGAAAAGGTATTGAGAGAGAGAGAGAGAGAGAGAGAGAGAGAGAGAGAGAGGACGAAAAGCTTAATTTAAATAATCAAGCTGTAATTAAGGAACAATAAAATTGCAGACAAATGAAAACAGAGGAAATAGAATTCAAGTCTAAAGGAGAAGGAGAGAGGAAAGGAGGAAAGAGAAAGAAAGAAGAGAGGAGAGAGAGAAATAGTTTTCCATGTGAGTGAGCAATTGAGAAAAAAGTTGATAGGGCCAGTTGGTGTCCTTGAAAAAAAAAGTTTTTTTTTGAGAGAGAGAGAAGTTTGAGAGAATAAACTGTAACAGCAGAATTCTTATCGTTCCTAAAGCGAAAAGAGGAAGACGCCAGGATAGGAGCCGTTCCGAGAACAAACCTTATGTGTTTACTGTTTAAAGTTCGCTCCGGGCGGGAAACGAATCCGCGATCTAGCGGTTACAAAGCCGGGGTTGTAAGCGCTAGGCGGCCCTCAAAGCTAATCTCAGATTTGGATTTTTCCCAACTTTTTACATAGGAATCGACCATTTATTTATAATTTTTACCCATTTGCAACTGCTCCATTATATCCCAGTCTATTAAAATTACGATCGAATGGAAATTCTCTAAGAGATATTGTTTACTGAAGGCATTAGTTCAAGGCTATAGGTACATAGGTATCCATACCCAGCTTGGCACAATATTCACCATAGTCCATACTGTCTGAGACAGGAATACTCATGTAGGCAAATTCAAATGATAAACCAAATAGGGATTGGATTAGAAATATAAAACAATAAATGGGGACTATCTAATTCAGGACAGACAAGAAATATTATTTTCGACATAATATTCAACCTTGTAACTTGCCTAAAAGTACGATTAGACGATATCGAAAATTTGTTACCTAGTATCTACCTACCTAATCAAACTTTTGATGTAAGAAGTTCTAATTTATTTTGGGAGGGACTTCCTTGTTCTCCCATTACTACGCCCCCATAAAAAATCTCAAAGCTTCCTCCAATATTGTACCTACTACCTATGATTTTATTACCGTGCCTATGATTTTATTAAACCTTTCTGTTCCATAATATACCTAATACCCATATTTCCATAATATAATACCCATATTTTTCATCCTCACAGAGATAGGCACTTCCCCATACTTTATTACGATTCAAAGCACGTTTCCCCCCCTCCTCCTGCACATCTCTCCCTCCTACTCTTTCCTCACAGCTTCCCTAATACTTCCCCTTCCTAATATGAATACCCCCTACCCATTGCTCACTCCCAATTAAAATTTCATTGCCGCTGCTTTAGTATGGGTCTGGCGGGCCACATATTATGGCCCGCGGGCCGCTAGTTGGAAACCCCTGTTCTATAAGCATGAGAAATTCGTCAGGCCAGCCACTCACGGTCCAATTTTCCGACAAATCTAGGTCTATCAGGTTGCCGGAACATGTATGGCCGGAAGAAAAGATACGTTTTGTATGAACGCCCGACATTTATTTTAGGTATGCAATGTCCGTAGCACTCAAAAATGACATCGATGTAGGTTGTAGGATGTAAGACTGTAAATTTCAAACTTTACCACTCAATAAGTCAAAAAACAAACAAACTTTGAATCCAAGAGAAATTTCCCACGGGAGGTTTGCAAAGTTTCGCTGTTAGGTTAGGCTAAGCTTGAAAAATAGAAAGAAAAAATTCGAAAGATATACCTACCTATTTTTTTCTCCTTCTATTTTTCAAGCTTAGAAGACGAGTATTTGGTCTCTCAGGTTGCCGGAACATGTGTCACCGGAAGAAAATCTACGTTTTGTATGAACGCCCGACATTTATTTTAGGTATGCAATGTCCCCTATTGTAAAGAACCCTATTGTAAAGAAGTCCTCGAGTATGGACGTGTAGAGAATTTGCTCTGTAAATATCTGTATAACATATTCATTTTATTTTTTGCATATCCATAATCATTACCTAGTGACATAATATACCATTGAAAACCTTTTTTCGAGACGATTTTTATTATAAATACGACAGTGCTCTAAAAGGGACGAAAATTCCCCAAAAAATCTTTTTAAAGTGCTTCTTTATAAAAACTTTTTTCGAGACGATTTTTATTATAAATACGACAGTGCTCTAAAAGGGACGAAAATTCCCCAAAAAATCTTTTTAAAGTGCTTCTTTCAAGAAATTTACGCGAAGTTTTCTATTTGTGACAAGTATGATTGTTTACATTATACACGCGCGTACTTATGCAGCAATGACCTGGATGACTGCACAACCTTGAAATCAAAACAGAGTGAGCACAATCAGCAAATAGCAGTCAGCACTAGTTCAGAATAACAGAACTCTTGACCTGAACAATATACAGGATGGCATCATCACCAACAAAAGATCCAACCGAATCCAATGCTGAAGGAGAGGAGTTAAAACTTATACATCTCGGTTTTACTTACACACGTTCTCATCCTCAGTGTGATGGCACGTCAGTATTTAAATGTATTCACACAGGGTGCCAAGCTGCTTTGATTGTAAAAAGAAGAAAAAAACCTGAAAAAGGACAGAAACAATATAAATTTGTTGGAGAAAGAAATGAACACAGCTACTATTACTGCTCAAAGTCAGAAGAAGAATTCAGATATAGTCCATCACGTGACAAACATAAAAAAACAACAGATGACATACCTATAGAAGAACTGATGTTGCATCCAGATGAACAAGACTTATACAAAGCTATAAATACGGAATTAATGAACCTCCAGAACTGCTGTAAAGATGAACGAGATGTAACAACATCGATTAAGAACATAGTAATACAAATATTTAAGAAACTATGCAACAAAGATGGAGATGTTCAACTCAAGGAAGACTGTATAAGACTACTTAAAGAAGAGATCAAACAATTGGAAGAAGAAATAAAAAACAAAGATAATAAAATCATGAATTGTGAAAAAATCATTGAAGATATGATTGAGACCGAACAACAAAACGAGAAGAATGCTAGAGAAACAATTGAAGAACTAAGAGAAGAGCTAAATAATACTAAATCAAGAAACATGGACAACTCACTTGCAATGGAACTAAACAAAGCAGAGGAAATGGAAGAAATGACTAATAAAAAGGCAAATGAAGAAATCTTCTTTTCACCCAAAAAAGTGCAACACAATTCAAAACATGAAGATATGTTCTATACTCCAGCTCACATCCAGGAAAAAACAACAAGAAGAAACCTATTCGATCAAAGAATAAAAAGACCTATTGATAAGAAAAACGTAGCAACCAATACAACACCGGAAAAAAACAACCATTTGGAATTGAATGAATACCAACAGATACATGAAGAAAAGGAAAGAGAAGAGGATCAAACAGTAAAAAGACCAAATAATAAGAAAGACGAAGCAACCAATACAACACCGGAAAAAGAAAACCATTTGGATGAACACCAACAGGCACTTGAGGAGAAGGAAAATCTTATCGAAAACTTAAAAACATCATTGGAAACCGTTGAGAT
>NW_007380236.1:27526-27963 GCF_000475195.1 Diaphorina citri | reverse complement strand
ATAAGATAGGAAATCACCCAATGCAAATTGATTAAAAAATATCAACACAAGTACTTACAGTCAGTACAGCCCTGCATAGATAGTGGCATACATCAGATACATAGTTCATTATTTCACATTTGTTGACAGACGACACCGAAGCGAATACAATAGTCCGTCCCTTATACCTTTTTATTACTATTGTAATGATAAAGGAAGGACGGACTAAAAACTTATCGTCGTGTACGGTATAGTTTTGATGTGTTGATGGATTTATTCCTCTGTCGATGTCTTGTCGGTCGGTAGAATTTCCACATTACTAAAAGACCATCAGGACGAAGTACCTACATTTCTGGAAGGAGTTTTACCAGGACTATTTTCCTGGAGGGCGTTTTTACGATGCCCCAAGAAAAGGATGCCCCAAGAAGTGTACTCTTTGTATTTTTTTTTTTTTTTTG